>NC_044913.1:33472958-33597958 GCF_001633185.2 Quercus lobata
TCAGCGAAGAAGATGCTAGGGGAGTGAAGCAGCCTTATAACAACCCCCTGGTCATAATGCTCATGATACAAGGATTCAACACCAAGAGAATCCTTGTGGACAATGGTAGCTCCGCGAACATCATCTACCTTCCCACTTTCTAGTAGCTGAAGTTAGATCCAGACAGACTACGCCCATTGGTTTCCCCCCTCGTCAGTTTCAGTGGGGACAGAGTATATCCCAAGGGTATAGTGACTTTGACAGTAACAGTGGGGACCTACCCAAAACAGTTGATGCGTTAGTTAGACTTCTTAGTGGTAGACTACCTATCATCCTACAATGTGATCATTGGGAGACCCACGCTTAACCGGTGGAAGTTAGCCACATCCACCTATTACTTAAAAGTAAAGTTCCCAACTGAGAATGGTGTTGGCGAGGCAAAAGGAGATCAGGTTCTAGCCAAAGAATGCTACCAGGTCATGCTGGCTGCAAAGGAGAACCATACATGGATGATCGAGAAGAAGAACGAAGATAAAGTGGAAGCTCTGGAAACAGTAGAACTGGTTGAAGGAGTGGCAACCAAGACGACAAGAATAAGGACGACACTAAGTCCCGAGATGAAACCAAGCCTCACGAAGACATGTCAAGCATATCTCCAAAAGTTACACAACATAAGCTGAATGTGGACCCAAAGAGAAAGCTTGTCCAACAAAGACGACGAGTCTTCACCCCAGAATGAAACCAAGCAATTATAGACGAGGTTAACAAACTATTATCAGCAGGCTTTATTCGGGAGGTCTATTATCCTGATTGGCTCGCAAATGTTGTCCTAGTGAAGAAAGCAAATGGAAAATGGAGAATGTGCATGGACTTCACAGACCTGAATAAAGCCTGCCTGACAGACAGTTTCCTTGCCAAAAATAGACCAGTTAGTAGATTCTACAACCGGGCATAAGTTGCTGACGTTCATGGACACTTTCTCAAGTACAACCAAATAAAAATGGCCGAAGAAGATCAGGAGAAAACCACTTTTGTCACAAGTCAGGGTCTCTATTGCTATAAGGTGATGCCCTTCAGGTTGAAGAATGCAGGAACAACCTACCAGAAGTTAGTAAACAAGATGTTCAGCAAGCAGATTAGCAAGAACATAGAGGTGTATATGGATGATATGTTCGTCAAGAGTAGAGAAGAATTTTCCCATCTGGACGACCTGATGGAGACGTTTGCCACCCTCAGGTAATACAAGATGAAGTTGAATCCCAGTAAATGTGTCTTTGGTGTATCCTCGAGGAAATTATTGGAATTCATGGTGTCCCAAAGGGGGATAGAAGCAAACCCGGAGAAGGTACAAGCCATACTCAACATGACGTCACCCAAGACCGTCAAAGAGGTCAATAAGCTCACAGGAAGAATTGCAGCTCTTAACAAGTTCGTCTGTAGAGCGACGGACAAATGCCTGTAGAGCGACGGACAAATGCCTGCCCTTCTTCAAGACATTGAAGCAGGCCTTCGCTTGGACTGACGAATGTGAAGCAGCCTTTCAAGAACTCAAGAGATACCTAAGTAATTCGACCCTCTTGAGCCCATCCAAGGAGGGGGAAAATTTGTATTTGTATTTAGCAGTCTTAGCCACGGCCATAAGTGCAGCCCTCATTCGAGAAGAGGAAAGGAAGCAACTCCTAGTTTACTATGTCAGTCAAGCTTTCCAAGGTGCCGAAGCTAAATACATTTGTGGATTGAAAAAATTACATTTGTGTTAATAGTAGCCTTGCGCAAACTGTGACCATACTTTCAGGCGAACCCCATCCTAGTGATGACGGATCAACCCATCAGGAAGTCCATGAACAAACCCAAAGCAACAAGGAGAATGGTCCAGTGGGCAATTGAACTCAGCTAGTTCGATATTGAGTACCACCCCAAGACAGCCATTAAGGCACAAGCCCTGGTGGACTTCATCACTGAATTCACCCTCCTAGACGATGATAACCTTACCAACGAAACAGAGCGGTGGATAGTACGGACCGATGGTTCGTCAGCCTAAAGGAGGGGAGGAGTAGGGGTCGTCATAACCACCCCTGACGGAGAAGTGCTCAAATATGGAGTTCAACTAAAATTCCTGGCCACCAATAACGAGGCTGAGTATGAAGGAATACTGACAGGATTAAGGCTTGGTAAGGCACTCGAAACTAAGAACTTGCTAGTCCAGAGTGATTCAAAGCTCATGATAGGGCAAATTAAGGAAGAATATGAAGCAAAGGAGAAGCGAATGCAGAGATACCCCAGGTTGACGAAACATCTGACTCAGGACTTTGATAATGTAGAATTTGTACAGATCCCTAGAAGCCAGAACATGGTAGCAGAAGAAGTTGCAAACCTAGCCTCATCGGAAGAAGGAGCGGTGAGTACGGGCCTGATGACAGAGGTCCAGAAATTCCCCAGCATCGAGGAGATCTCCAATCATATCCTTTGTCCAGGATAGGCACCTCCCTCAAGATGTCGAGGAAGCCAGAAAGATCAGGAGGAGAGCAGCTAGATTCACGATTCTGAACGACACACTATACAAGAAAGGCTTTTCCATGCCTTACCTGAAGTGTGTGGATGAAGAAGAAGCCAAATATATTCTAGAGGAGATCCATGAAAGAGTTTGTGGAGACCATGCAAGCCCTAGATTGTTGGTAAGTAAAATTATCAGAACAGGTTATTTTTGGCCCACAATGCAAAAAGAAGCAAGGGAGGTCGTCAAGAAGTGTGACAAGTGCCAAAGGTTTAGGAACGTCCAACGCCTTCCAGCGGAAAGACTGACGACGATATCTTCCCTCTGGCCCTTTGTACAATGGGGAATTGACATCGTCGTCCCACTACCTCAAGGTAAAGGACAGGTAAAATTTCTTCTAGTCGCCATTGATTATTTCACAAAGTAGGTAGAAGCAGAGGCGCTAGTAACCATCATTAAAGCCAGGATCTAGAAATTTGTTTGGAAAAACATAATCTACAGGTTTGGGATTCCATGGACAATCATATCAGATAATGGGCGGTAGTTCGACAGTTAAAACTTCAGGGACTTCTGTTTAGGCCTAGGGATCAAGAACTAGTTCTCATCCCCAGGACATCCACAAGCAAACGGACAAACGGAGGTAACGAATCGGACACTACTCAAGATAATCAAGGCCAAGTTAGATGATGCAAAAGGTGCTTGGTCGGAAGAATTTCCTAGCATCTTGTGGGCCTACAGGGCCACGGCAAGAACCCCGATAGGAGAAACCCCTTTCTGACTCGCCTATGGTACTAAAGCAGTAATCTCAGTTGAGGTGGGAATAACCAGCACTAGGCAAGAAATGGTCCATGAGGAAGATAATGACGACCAACTACGAGTCAACCTGGATTGCTTAGACGAAGTGAGAGAGAAAGCCTTTGGTAAAATGACGAAGTACCAACAGAAGATGGCTGAGTATTACAACAAAAGGGTGAAGCTCAAACGACTCGACATAGGAGACCTCGTCCTACACAAGGTCACCCTAGCAACCAAAGATCCTACCCAAGGAAAACTCGGCCCCACATGGGAAAAACCTTACCGGGTCATCAATTACTCCCGGCAAGGCAGCTATCACTTGGAAACCATAGACGAGCAGAGGCTTCCACGACCATGGAACATTGAGCACTTGAAGAAATACCACCAATAGATGTAACAAACAATTGTATTCATTCTTGAAAGAAATAAAAGGGACTATTCAGCCAATATTTTAGTGCAAGCAAAAAAAAAAAAAAAAAAAAAAAGAGAGAGAAAAAGAAAATGGCTAAGTAACAAGATTCCGCCTTGATGGATGTAAATTACTGACGAAGCCATAAATATGACAAGATCCCTTAAATGGGTGTAAGTCACAAAAATTTTAGCTAAGTAACAAGATTCCGCCTTGACGAATGTAAGTTACTGACAAAGCCATAAATATGACAAGATCCCTTAAATGGGTGTAAGTCACAAAAATTTTGGCTAAGTAACAAGATTCCGCCTTGACGGATGTAAGTTACTAACGAAATCATAAATATGACAAGATCCCTTAAATGGGTGTAAGTCACAAAAATTTTGTCTAAGTAACAAGATTTCGCCTTAACGGATGTAAGTTACTGACGAATCCATAAATGTGACAAAATCCCTTAAATGGGTGTAAGTCACACAAAAAAATAGCTAAGTAACAAGATTCCGTCTTGATAGATATAAGTTACTGACGAATTCAAAAGAGACAAGAACCTTGCAACAAACACGCTCAAGAGAGAGCATCTTTTGAAGGGTCACGACTAAAAACTGTTGACGAAGAAGGAGAAGGGTTTCAACTAAAAATTCTTTTGCTAAGCACAAAGCATTGACACAAAAAGGAAATTACAAGAACAGAAGTGGCAAACAAGTAAGTATGCAATTACTAATTTAAATTCAAGCCCAAAAACAGAGGGCAATTGCCATTGTCTTTACATCTAAACCTAAGGCCCATAAACACTAGGCTAAGATATTGTTCTCAAAACAGATTAAAAAAAAAAAAAAATTGTTTTGGAGTTAGACTTACAAAAGGCCCAAAACATAACGAGCACCTAAAAAAAAAAAAAAAAAAATCTTTTCAAGTAATTAGCTCAGGCGTTAACAGCATTATCATCACCAATCGAGGCATCATCAACAGGAACATTCTCGGAAGCGTTACCCTCAGGAGCCAAGGACTGGGCAGCCTCGTCAATTGCCATCTCCTTGTCCACCTCTTCAAGGTCCAAGTTTTCCAGATCAACTCCAGTGGGATGCTTGACAAGGTACCTCCTCAGAAGCTCAAAACCCTTGAAGTACCAACTGAAGAGCACTGTGTTGTACTTGTCAGTCTGCTGAAACGCCTCAACGGACCTAGCAGCAATGGTCTTGAGTTTTTCCTTGGCTCCTAGAAGCTACTCATCCTTCTTTAGGTTCAGCTGACGCTCAACCTTGATGTCATCACTCAAGGTCTTAATTTTTTCCTTCATAGTGTTGACCTCATCCATAGAATCAATAAGTGACTTCTTTATCATGGAATTCTCCGACTCCAAAGCCTCCATCCTGGATGTTAGAGACTCCACCTTGGCCTCTTGATTAAGGTACTTAGAAGTAATATGAAGGCTCTCCTTCAACACCTGAAAAGAACATTGAAGCCGTCAGTACAATGATAAAAATAAATAAATAAATAATAAAAAAAAGGAGACTAAAAGTTGCACGAGCACGTTACCTGAACCAATTTGTGGACGTGGTGAGTCGCAACCTCATTGAAGGACATGCCGAAAATGGCCTTCAAATCCTCGGCAGTCACGACCCCATGCGCCCTTTCCACCACTAGACCCTCATCATCCCAAACGCAAGATGGATGGGAATCGGCTTTCTCTTTCCCTTTGTCAGTTACCTGAGACCTCTTGGAGGTAGGAGTAGGGATCTCTTCAACCGAAGTGGCTGGAGAAGCCGTCCTCACCGTCTTTGTACCAGAGACAATAGGAGTGACGGAGGTCGATGGAGTAGCCAAAGGGCCTTTCCCTGTGATATGCACTGTCCTTTTCCTGAGGCTGGACAGCGGCTCGTCCTTCTTTGTTCTCATCTTTGCATACAAATCTTTGTTAAATTTGGTCGTCATTTCTGCAAGAAGAAAACACTTGTGAAAAATAAAAACAAGTATATGTAATCAATACTGACGAACCTAACACTTACTATTTTTTCCTTGAATTTCAAGATTGCGTAGGACGAAGGCAGAAGGCTCCAGCCCGAGGCAATAGAAGGCAAGAGTCCGTGGGTCTACAAGATCGTCCTAGTTCTCAACCGTTTGTGCATATTTGATTGCTTTCTCCACATGCCCCTTATACCTGCTATTAAGTTTGGGTCGTCTCTTAACTGCGCAAAGCAAAAAGTAAAGGAGTCACTGGCGGTAATGGTAAACGTAACAAAACTTAAATGATAAGAAGAAATAATGATGCACCTAAGGTCGGGGTTCCCCACAGACGATGCAACCTCGAGAGATCACCCTAAACCTCTCCAGAAGGAGTCTCAAAATCGTCCCCAAACACAAAGAAAAACCTGGACTTCCAATATCTGAAAGACGAAGGTAAACCTTTGACGATTCTGGTCTTCCGTTGCCAGGGCACCAATTCATAGTACCTATGCTCCTTAGACTTTTTCAAGTGATATAAGCAAACAAGCTCGTCTACCTTGAGCATACCTCCGTTCGCAGTGGCCAACCATATCCCCATACAGCTAATCACTATCCTCCATGAGTTGGGCATAAGTTGCCCAGGAGCAATATCAAAGTGGTCCAATAGCTCCATGAGGAAGGGATGGATAGGAAACCTCAACCCACAAACGAAGGTAAACTTGTAAAAGCATACCTCCCCGGGGAAGAAGTGATAGGCCCAATCCTCTTCATTGGGTAAACGAACCCTACCTCGCTCCGGGAATTGGAATCTATCCTGAAATCTACCCAGAGTGTTAGCATCCAGTCCACACTCCTCCTTGAGGGCGTGAAAAGCTCTAATCTCTCAAGGGGTAGAGATGACAATATCTCCCTCCACTAGGTCACCGCTAGACGATAACCTAGTCTCGAGTTCACTAGACCTAACCTCAGACATTCTCTCCCGCTTTTTCACCAAACTCTCGAACCAATCAATCAATTGACGAAGCAAAGGCAACAGAGTGGCCAATGCAATGCTTAAACTGTTACCCTCAAAAACAAAATTCTCAAGGTGAGGGAAAACGCCTAAAGACCCTCCTAAGTGCGCAAAAATGAAAGAAATTGTGGGGCAAGCTATCCTAACCTCAGAGCTACCAACCATGGAAAACCAAAAAAAGCACAAAAGGAAGAAATAAAAGCTAAATCCCCAAGAAATCGAAGACAAACACCAAAAGAAAAGGAAAGGAGAGAAAGAAAGAGATCAGAGGTTGTATTACAATAATAAAAATGAAAAAGGAAGCAAGAAAAAGAGAAGAAGAGTACCTTAAAAGGCAAATGAGGGAGGCACCATCGCACCGCACACCGACTTGAAGAAGAGTTGCTGAGGAAAGTTAGGAAAGAAAATACTCAGAGCAATGATTGGAAGTTTTGAGAAAAGTAAAAAATGAGAAAGGGAGAAGTTTAAAAACCACAGCTTAAAAAACTGAAATTCAGCAGGAAACCCAAGGGTCATTGGAGCATTAACTCTGCAGATCAGAACGTGCCACGTGGCCACGATGCGTGTGGCGTTGCCACTGTGCATTTAATACGGAGCGAAACCCCAAGGGTTATAGACAGCTCATAAAAACCTTTCATCTTCTATGGTCATCATGACACGTCACAACAACCATAGAACCTCGGGGGTAGCTAACGGGACTAACGAAGTCAACCTCCTTGGACGAAGTCATTGATACTGACGAAGTAACCTTGACAAACGAAACAACTACACCTCTAACGAAGGTAAAGAAGCTATTCAATATGGTCAATAAATAAGGCAAGCAATCAAGAGGCCAGCTGGGCAAACCATTAGAAGACCATTAAAATCCACATTACTGGGGAAGAGGTGTTACCCAAAGGAGCATTAAAACCACTATAATAGCCACAACGGCTAGGAGCTAAAAGAATGTATATATATATAGCCCTTACCCCTCCAATAGAAGGTACATTGACACACAAATAGTATCCCTAGTTATTTTTATACTCTATTATTCACTATAAGCTTCTTATACTAACTTTGGCATCGGAGGTGTTGTGGCAGGCACCACACCGGTGACCATAGTAGACAATTAGTATTCCAACAAAAAGAGTAGACAATTAAAAGTTATTGTTATTTATACTTATTGAAAATGTATTCCCTTGTCAAATTTATATAAATAAATAAATAAATATATATATATATATATATATATATATATATATAGACAAATGGTTGATAAGTGTGTGTATGTGTACTTACATACATTACTGTCTATATATATGAGCAAGATGAGTGGTAAAGATCATGAAAATTTGACAACTAATTAATTTTGATTGTATCTATTGTCAAAATTTTAGTATGAAAACCAAATTCATTCTTGGTTTTTTTATTTATAATATTACATTAGTTAGTTTATATAATATACATGTTTTAAATTATATAAGAAATATTTTTAAAAAAATTGTATACCAAACACCAAAAAACATTCTCAAGCTCATTTTCAAGGTTATTACCAAACACTGGAAAATGAGACAGTTTTATAGAAAATGCTCTTTTGAAAATGAACCATTTTCCAGAAAACATTAATGCTAAAACAAACAAAGCGTAAGGGATGAGATAAACCCATTTAAATAAACTTGAACGGATTTGGTGCTGATCCCTATTTGAATTTTGAAAGGAAGTTGAAGATGATGCTGAACTTGTGTTATCTTCTGCACCTGTTTCGTATTTTGGCTCTAACTTTCTGCTCAAAATTCTGATTGATTCTAGATTGGTGATTCTAAAAGAAAATTCAATTATCTACAACTTTTTCAGAAATAGAGAAAACCAAATTTCAACATTTTCCAGGCCAAAAGTGCAATTCAATTTGCTGCTGAAAATAGTAACGTTTTTTGAGCATTTTTCTGTTTTTTGAAATTTTTCATAGAATGTATCTGTTTTTCTATCCAACTTATTTTTCAAAAGCTTTCTTCTAAAGCTAAGGGAAGGGATAAGCCTATTAGATAAGCTTGAAAAGATTTGATGTTGATCCCCATTTGAAATTTGTAAAGAAAATTGAAGATGATGCTAAATTTGTGTTATCTGCTGCACTTGTTTCGTATTTTGGCTATAACTTTCTGCTCAAAATTCCAATTGATTAGGGATTGGTTTTTTTTGAAAGGAAATTCAATTATCTACAATTTTTTCAAAAATAAAGAAAATCAAATTTCAACATTTTCTCGGCCAAAAATGCGATTCAAGTTGCTGCTGAGAATAATAACGTTTTTTTGAGCATTTTTCTATTTTTTGAATTTTTTCATCGATCATATCTTTTTTTCTCTCCAAATTATAAAATAAATAATATATATAAAAAAAATAAAAAATAAAAGATAAGATGCCATAAAGGAAAACATTTTTTTTATTATTTCTTAAAAAAATGAAGTAAAATGAAATCCAATAAAAAATCACACTTAATTAATTTTAAATTAATTCTTGTGAGAACCAATCAAAATTAAGTGTTTAAAATAAGACGTGATCGGGCCCATCGTGTAGGTGAGCCATGATCATTGAAAATTGTTTGTATGGTAACTTTTGATCAGGTGGTCCGATCAAAGCTCATGACATACTATTATGATCATTAGAGCATCAAAATTTGTTTTGTATCACAAATCTAAAGATCTACATGTTGGTTAAATGCAAGTTGTAAAATGGGGTGACTACACCTGGTGAAATCAGTCTTCTAGACTTTGGTGGCCAATGATCATATCACATCATTTAAATAGTTTATATCATCCAAGAATATGTGATTGCAAAGATTGAAACAAACATTTATAAGCATCATGAACCCCATTCTAGGCATGCATAGAATTGATATTGAAAGACATGGTGAATGTGTGTGGTGTAATAAATCTAATCTAAGAGCATTTAAACATGTTATATGAATTTAACAAATAAACCCTAAATCATGCAAAGCTAAGAACAACCTAAATCTAACATTCTAGCAACCAAGAACATGCAAAGAACTAAAAAATAAAGCATGCTTGAATCCTAAATAGCTAGGGTATAATTAAAAACAAAGGTTTAGAAACATTACCTACATGCACCAGCACTCTTGAGCACTCCAAGTAAGATAATTCCTCTAGAGTGGGATTTGTAAGTATGAAGTTGGTTGTCCAAGACCTGGAGGTCCAAACTATTCCTTCTAATGAATTAAGACCAAAAGGTTCAAAAACCCAAAGCTACCCTCCTACTTTTAACTCTAGAAAGTAGGAGAGAGAGAGAGAGAAATCTCAATTTATTAGGAAGTTCTAAGGATTTCTAGAGTTTTTGGTGTCCTTTAGACCATTGATGGAGGGGGGTATTTATGCACTTTAAGCTAGGTTTTCTGAAGAAAAAATTTAGAGGGAAAAGTCAAATTGATTGGGGAACAAGCAAAAGCAAAAAAATGGTAAAAAAAAAAATAAAAAAAAAATAAAATAAAATCTATAGGTTTTGGTCCAAGTGCCAATCGCAGTTTGATTTGATTTCTTCCGAATTTTGACTTATTTTTCAAAGTTCCTTGGTCCTCAAGGTCAGAAAATTAATTCCAAAAATGCTAAATTAATTAATTAATTATTCAATTAATCAATTTCTGCGAATTCTATCGGGAATTAATAAATATTTTGTCTTCAGATTAAATTGGGTGCATGCAACCTTACCATAAACTCTATCCTTGGCCAATAGCATTATGATACCTCATCAAATTAATTTAATTTGGATTAAAAATGGACCAATTATAATTAAGAGATCATCATCATGCATGGTCGAGACCTAATTCACGCGAGTGCACTTTACTGTCAAAACTTTTTTTTTTAATATCTTTTAATTTGTTTGCCTAATTAAAGCTCATGAATTGTCGTATTGGTCGATATGACCTCAAGATTCATTTCATGAAATGTATTTGGAGATTAAACAGCCAAAATTATAGTTTTTCCCCTGAGATATGAGATTGTGATAATATTCAATGCAAGTGAGATTAAATGGGAGTTGCAAAATGGGGTGTTTGCAGAATCTCAATTTGCTAGAGTTATTTGAGAATAGGCCTAGATCATATAAGAAATGACATTACCTACCTGATTATATAAAGGACAAAGTTTGACTACAAACTTAACTGTAGCCAATGGCTACAACTTCCACTAAAAAAATTAACATAACTTAATATTTTGAAAATCTAACTGTTAAATTGTATGTTCTTTATGTTCTTAACACACGTATCAAATTTTGTGTAAATCAGATGTTATTTACTATTTGATTCATAAACTTATTTTTTATACATAATTTTAAACTACAAAAACTTAAAATTTAAACATTTGATTGATAACTTCATTTTTGATCTTTGATCTTCTAGAAATTTTGTAAGCATATAGGATATAAAAGGAAAATATAATCTAATGGTGGATTTATCAAAATTCACATTCAATAAAAAGATATTGAGTGGAATTGTAACCATTGGTTACAACCAAGTTTAATTATAGCCAAACTTTTTTTTTTGAGAAAGAATTATAGCCAAACTTTGTTCTTATATAAATGAACTTTATTAAGAGTACTCATGTAACCTTGACATCATGTCGATACCATATTTTACCTTTTAAAAATGCCAAAATTCATATTCTTTGCATTAAGACCGTGGGAATGTCCAATTTTAATATCTCAAATTAAATTTACCAAATTACCCTTGGTAGGTCAAACCTTGATCGAGTTAATTGGCAATCGTACGAAGTCAAATTTCATCATTGTAAATCAAAATTCATATTTCCAAACATTTTCAGTTTAACAAAATTTGACAACAGTCAACTCGAGACAATCTAACTATTCGATTGGGACTTTAAGCCTATATTGTCAAAGAAAAAGCGGAGCTTATGGACTGGGCACCCACCCGCTAAGCTTAGAGAAGAAGGATTTGAAGCTATTGTTTTTTTATTGAAATTACAATCCAATAAAATTTAAAAATTTAAAAAAAAAAAAAAAGGAAGCTAAAACTGAAATGAACCTACCTACTTTCGTTTTAATGTAAGCGTCATAGAGCCACTATTTCAACAATGCACTATGTGTCTGACCCTATTACAGCTCACCTCAATTACACACAGAAGGTGTGTGCCGCTAATAGTTTTTCATTACCTAAGAGCATTAGCATCTGAAAATCTAAAAACAAAATCTCATTTTACGGCCTAAAAGCCTACCATTTTACAAGTCACCTTACATCATTATTTATTACATCCAGCCAAACACTATTTATTTATTAATTCATAATCTCTCTCTCTCTCTCTCTCTCTCTCTCCAAAGCAACTAGCAACCTCTCTTCACCATCACCAACAACTACCAAGCCCACCACTACAGCACCGCCAAACCCACACCCATTGCCCAGCAAACCCAAATTAGCCTCATCCACCACGCCAAGCAATCCCACATCACCCACACCCATTACTGCTCAGCAAATAAGCATTAGCCACACCCACAAATCGCAATTCCTAATCACCACAAATTGCAACCCACCACCATCGTTGTCAATACTGTATTTTTCTAGCCTCGATTTACGTGCCTAGAATTGTGATTTAAATCTTTAAAAAGGGTGAAAACCATGATTTTAAAGATCGAAAGTTGGGAACAATGTGAAAAAATCATATTTTCCCTAATTGGACGACGGAACAAAAAATCCAAAATCAAACTTGCACTTCTAGCTAGATTTGACCAATGTTTACTAAACCCTGACCAAGAGTGGTCCAAATGTTGAATTTTTTATCCAACCGTCCGATTGAGGTATGTTGTGGGCCTTTTTCACAATGTTGGGCTGGGCTGCCTCCTGCGGTACTAGGCCCAAGTGTTCTGAGTAAGGGAGTTGAGACCGGTCCAACTACAACTCAATTTGGTCCGGCTTGTGCGCAAACTATACCTCGTTTTCCAGGAGCATGCTTACGACAGGCAGAGCTACTTTAGATGAGTTATGGCAAGCAGACATATAATAATGATAAAAGAAAGTACTTTGGCTTTTAATCAAAGTGAATAAATAGTCCTCAATAAAAATGATAATCACAAGCAGTTTTGTAAAGAAAACAGTGGAAATAAGTGGGTAAGACACGAGTTAACAGAAGAGAGAAATATGATCAATCCAATGTACCAAACTGTGCTACAGGACCAAAACGAAAGAGGGAAGAACAATTTTCCTCTATGCGAATAATCTCCTGAGGAAATCCTGCCGTGGAAATTAATCACTTTGAGAGAACCGAACCTGAATGGTTGGTGCCTAAGAGAACCTTTTGCTTTTGACAGAGAGTAGGACTTTGAGAGGGAGAGAGCGAATCAACCTATTAGTGCATGCCTGCCGTTCTAAGTTCTCTCTTTTTCCTTTGTTGTTTTTCTTCTTTTCTTAGTACTTACTCCTATTTTTTACGATTTTCTCCTTGGGATTCCTATTACCGTGATCGTGTTCCCCCCCCCCTTTTGCTGTGCACAACAATGGCCCTTTTTTATAGTGCCTGCCGTGATTGGATTTTACTATTTTAGCCTTTAATTGTCTTTGTCTGGTCTAGGTGTACTTGCCGACCACCACTGGTCCATCTGTGTTGGTTGTGCCACTCCCCATTACCAGACAAAGAAGGCTATTTTGTTTGTTTATCTACCGTGGCACCCTTACTTGCTACGGTGTGGGTGCTCTCTTTCTCTATCCCTTATGACATGCACCTAGTGGTTCCAACTCATCCTTACTTCTTTTGGACGATATGTCATCCCAGCAGTACCTTTCCCCCAAAAAAGCCTAAACAAGAATCTCAGAATAGGTTTTCCCCTCTCCCCACCGCCAAACCATGCCCTTTTACTTCTGACCCATGACCTCACAGTGTCCTGTATTGGTTAGGTATAGGCTGGTGATGTCTAGGCCTTGCGCGTGCCTCACTTCTATGTATGTCCAAAATTTGCATGCTGCTCATGTGTTCGTCATGGTCTGGAGGCTCGTTTGCATAGTCTGTCGTCCGTTCTTGACTTTTTATGGCGTGAGTTGTTTTCTGATTTCTCATTCTTTTATGGCTGCTCCCCTTAGGGGCTAGGCTTTATTTGATGGTGGGCTTTGCCTTCTTTTAGCCTACTCTTTTACTACCATCATTTCCAACCACACCATTCTGTCATTCCTGTTGTGACGTTATTTGACCTAATCCTGCTAGGCCTCTTTGGGCCTACTGTTTATTCTTCCCCCAATGGCTCAGTATGGCCATTGGTTCTTTTATTACATTACTTGCGGGCTCCAGTGTCCCATTTACTTCCTCTTGAGCATCCTTGGCCCATTTGCTTTCTCTGGGCTTCCTTGGCCCTTTTCCCAACTCTGCATTCCCATGGGCTTTTACTAACTTCTTTGGGCTTCCCCGGCCCAATTACCTTATCCCTCATCCTTGAGACTCATGGGCTTGCCATCAACCCCTTACTTTCTTTACTTTCATTACTTTGGGCCTGCTCTAGCCCATTCTCACTTTTCTACATCACATACTGCCCATGGGTTTGTTTCTTCTCTCTTTCTGAGCTACTTTAGGCCCGTCTACTTCCTCAAGGCCCATTTGTTTATTTCATGGGCCTGCAATCCATTATTCCTACCATTTGGGCTTAATGGTTTTTTCTATCTACTTACTAACTCTTTTCTACCCATGTTGCTGGGCTTCTTCTTTTTATTGGGCTTCTAAAAATGATCATCAATAAGGTAAATTTTAATTCATCTTAAATATCTAGAAATTCCCTTTGAAACGATAGTTCATGGGCCAAATCCGAGTTAAAACAGGTGAGATATCAAGAAAATACCAAAATCCTATTAAATTTATTATTTTCAAGTCAAAAGAGCTGTTTTTTGGGGTATTTTTGCATAATAAATTGTATTGATTCAGCCACAGCAGTGCAATCTTCCTAAACCAGATTTAATTATGATGAGGCATCTACTTTACATAAAAAGGGCTCGGCAATATCTGCCCTAGATTGGGAGAAATGAATTTTTCAAAAATAGTGCTATTAAATTTCCTACACTACATCACCTCCCTTCTAGGCGTGACATCTCAACAACCGTAGCTCTAAATCATACAAGGCTATGACCTATGGAAACTAGACATCCAGAACTTACCAGAGACACTAAGTTTGGATAAATACAAGCTCGAAAAGGCCTCCAAACAATATCTTGAAAGTTGACTAGAAAGGGGAAAAAGACGAAAAGTGAATTGGAGTGTACATCAAGACATTTTTGAGTAAGGTGTTGCATGCAACACCTTAACCTAGCCGCACAACCCAATATGCGGCTAGGTGAGATGTTACATGATACACCTCATCCATCTATAAATAGACCCCCTCCCCTTTGAGAAAAATAGGCACAAAAATCCCAAAAAATTCTCCTCTCTCTCTCTCTCTCTCTCTTGATTTTCTCTCGGCTTTAGTTTCTTTCTCCTTTTATTTAGAAAACTCCTCTCTTAACAGAAACACCAGTCTCTTTTTCTACCATTTCCACACCTCCAAAGCTTTTAGGTAAGCTCGGTAAGCCATGTAATAAAAATGGGTTAGCTTTGTTTAAAGCTATACAATTTTCTTTCCTTCTTTCCTTGTAAATACATCATTCTGTATATGAAATGCTCTCCTTTTTATGTTGTTCATCTATTCTTTTGTTCTTTACATATTGTTCTATATTTCTTTACTTGTGTATATTTATTGCTTATGCTCTTTATTTAAAACTTTCCCTACACTTGTTAAAAAAAAAATTTCTATCATTTTCTTTTGTTGTCTTCTCTCTTTAAATCCCTTGGACTTAAAAAAGAGAAAACAACCCAACATCTTTGATAAATCCTCATCTTCCTAACAAGAAGGTTTGTGGAGGATTTTTCCTCATGCACAACCTACCTTAGTGGGAAGATGGTGATTTACCATAAGTGGGTCTCTCTTAAATGGGTTCTAAACCTTGTTTCTAAGCACAATATGGATAGGTTTCCGGGAAAATGGTAGAGGTCTCAATGACTCCCTCTTCCCAACATGGAAAAGAATCCAGAAGCTTAGAAATGACAAGATTAAAAGTTATTTTGGGGAGATTACTTAAAAAAGAATTTTAAATTAACATTTTTACATTATGTCTTGTCTTTAAATTCCTTTAAATCCAAGCTCTTAAATTATATCTTGTCTTTAAATTCTTTTAAATTCAAGCTTTTACACTATGTTTTATCTTTAAATTCAAGCTTTTACATTATGTCTTGTTTTTAAATTCCTTTAAATTCAAGCTTTTACATTATGCCTTGTCTTTAAATTCCTTTACATTCAAAGTCTTTAAATATTGTGCTCTTTTAATTTATGCACTTTAAGCTTGCTTTATCTTTCATCCCCTTTCTCATGTGTAATAGGGTTTAAGGGTGATAGTTCCCTAGTTAGCACCATAAACCCTAGATTACCAAATAGTAAAAAGTTTGGGTTAGCAAACCTCTAAAAAATGTGTTTCCAAAAGATTAAAAAAAGGGTCCAATGCCATCCATTTTTCTTAAAATGAATCATTTTCAAGCTTCTCTTTAATTTCTAACAAAAAAAAATAAAGGTCTTCCAATGGGGCACTTTTCAAACTCTCCATTTTCAAAACTTTACTTTTTTTTTTTTTTTTTTAAACAAAAAAATTAACAAAAACCATGGTTTTTACTAAAACCATAGAAACCATTTTCTCAAAAAAAAAAAAAAATTAAATGGTTTTAATTTATGTTTTGGGTATCTTTTTAAACAACATGGAAACTTACTCTAAAATAAAAGTGGTTTTAATCTAAAATTGTTCCCCCTTTTTAAAACTCCCTTTCAAGTTTAAGTGTTCTACCTTAAAAAGATAAAAACCATGGATTAATTACTTCAACCATTTTTTTTTAAAGGAAAACCCATGGAAACCATTTTCTTTAAATCAATCATTTTCTCATGTTTCAATTAGGGTTTCAAAAACCTTTTTCCAAACAAGTTGTTGCTTCCTTTGCTTTAATTTTCTTTATGAATGATTTTTAAGCTTAAACTTTGTTTCTTGAAAACTTTTTGGTTATCATTTATATTAAAAAAAAAAATACAAAGTTTAGTTGCTTTTGAAAGTTGGGTAAAAACCATGGTTTTCAATAAAACCATGGAAACCCTTTTTCCTAAAGTAAAATGGTTTTTGGTGTTTAAACATTTGCATCAAGTTCTTTCTATCCTAAAAAAATAAAGAAAAAAAAATTGGTTTTCAATAAAACCATGGAATCCATTTTCTCCACCAAAAAAAAAACCAACTCTTTTTTATAAAAAATGCTTTTGTTTTCCAAATTCATTTTCCTTAAAATTAAAGCATTTTTTATGCTTTTTACATCAAAGTAAAACCTTTTTTCATAAAAACCAAGAAAAGCTCTTTTTTAGGTCTTTTTCCAAAAATATGTGAACCTTAGTTTCAAAATAAAACTTTCCCAAAATTAATGAGTTTTCCTAAAAAAAATTGTTCATCTTTCCAAAGGTAAAAATTTAAGATTTCCATTCATGTTCATTGTTTTGAATCTCTAGAATTGCATTCTTTTAGAGATTTGTGTCTATGGTTCATTTCCATTGAACCAATAGACACCAATCAAGCAAATATATTCCCCCTCTACTTTCGCACTAATGTTTTTGGTTCATTAGGTTGTGCATGAGAATGAGAAAATGAAAGATAAATTTGCTAAAAGGTAACATATTTCCTTCCTTCTCCTTTTATTTTGTGTTGTACATATTCATATGCTAAATATGTAATAAATAATAAGCACATGTTAAATTATATGTATTATTTTTGCAATGTTGTAAATCCTCACATGCTATGTACATACACTTCACATGTTTTGCTTGTAAATAAATCTTTGAAATAAATATTCACATGTTGTTCACTCGGTTTGTTTTGATGGAAAACCTTGTGTAAAGATAGTTTTCTGCATTTTCTAGTGTTTTGTAGCATCTAAAAAAATGAGTCAAAGGAAAGCTATCTTTAGTCAACAGAAAAAAATATGACTTATTTTTAAAGATTGTTTTCCATTAAATTTTTTTAGAAAACAACTCTATCTCACAACAAGTTAAATAAGGGAAGTTTGGAGATTATTTTTCAACTCATTAAAGTTGCTACCAAATATTAGAAAATAATATAGTTTTACAGAAAATAATTTTTGGAAAATGGCTCATTTTCTAGAAAACATTATCGTCGAAACAAACAGAGTGGTTATATGTAGATAAATACTCATATATATATATATCGATTGTACATAATATTTTCAAAAAAAAAAAAAAAAAAAAAAAACCAAATGCCAAGTATCTAATTTTTTCTCTAAAAGTTAACATTGGAATTAAAATTAAAATATGGTACTATCTATTTTTTGGATAGATGGCATGGGGTGCCTAACACTTTCCCCACCCGTAACCAAACTTCTGAGTCCAAGATCTTTAGTTCAAGACTTCAATTTACCTTAATTAATTAATTACCTTGAAATGGTTCTTAGTTAATTAGGTAACTAAAAAGAATTGGACAAATAGATGACCAATCACACATAATACAAAACCAATAGTTGGTGGTGACTCCTAAAAGAAAAAATAAAAAGAGACTCACATGCACACCTTATCCTAGAAATACATGCACACAAAAGAGTCACATCACTAGGGACCCAATGTGCGATAAACCAAAAAGGAAAGCCTTCTCAAGACTTAAACCAAGCTTTTGAGCCTTTTTTGGGTGTCCACAACCATGATCAAAATCCACAACTACCATGAACAAAACCCACCACCACCTCGAACAAAACCCACAAAATAGATCTAACAGTAGTAGCTACAAACTGGACGAGAGAGAGAGAGAGAGAGAGAGAGAATAAAATGCAATAAAATAAAAAGTAAGAATTGCTACAATGAGCTCTTATTAGTAAGAATTTACTGTAGTAAGATTGTAAATTTTTTTAGGTATAGAGTCCTAGATGTTGAGGCTTTTAGTGTTTGGGGGGTTTTTAATTATCATTTTGTGGGGTTTTACACCCTTAGATGCTAATGTTCTAAGAGTCAAACTTGCAATATACTATCTAAATGTATTCTCATACAACTAAGTGTCAATTTGAAATTAGCAATTTGACAGCATACATTTTTTAAAACAAAAATAATTATATATATTAGAAGATTTTATATATTTATTTGTTTGAAATCATTGGTGGCTTTAACGTATTCAAGAACTTGGTAATTTTGTGAAAAGTGCTAACTTTGTAAATAAAAATAAAATAAAATAAAAACTATGGTGTGAAAACTTAACTTACTTCAAAAATAACACCTTAAAAAAAATAAAAATAAAAATAAAAAAAAAAGGACATCCAAACCTCTTCAAGTATCTGACTATTCCTTGAGTGTATACAGTCTCCCTATCTCACATATATCAGGTTATTACAAGGAATAATCCCTTGTGAGTGGCCCCAAGATTCTAGTAAAAGGTTTCGAACCTAAGATCTCATGGATATTATGAGGCCTTAAGAACTACTTAGGCAACCCCTTAGGGTTAAAAAACAACATTTGTTATTTTTGAAAAAGCACCCATTGAGTTAGAATTTGAAAATGTGTTTTTTTTTTTTTCCCAATTTTAGAAACACTATTTTCTTTTTAAAAAAATGTAAAAACAAATACGGCTAACTTCTCCTTGTTATCATTTGAAAATTGAAATCACTAATTTTTGGGGAAATTTCACTTTACTGCCCCTAAACTATATCTCATTTTACACTTACCATCCTAAACTATGAGAATGCACACTTACCTCCCTAAACTATTGCCTATGTAACACTTTGCACCCCACCATTTATTTAGCTGTTAAGTTTGATGGAAATTACAGTTACACACAAGTCACGTGACTAGAGCTTAAGTGGAACCCCTAAAATGACCTAAATCTCCCTCAGCAAAAACTTAGGGGCTGTTGGGTAATGTTATTCTAATAATGTTGTTTGTATTTTTTGGAAATACATGTGGGTGAAAAGTGTGTAAAAATACGTGTAATGTTGTTTAAAAACTGAAAACATGTGTTAAATATATGTACCAAACGGTCCCTCAATTTTTCCCTTCTCAAATAACTCTTAGATTCAATCTATCTCTCCTCCCAACGGTGCCCCCTTGTCCACGTTGACGGCAACCAATCACGCCGTTGTTTTTGGATCTGGAATGGTGCTTCTAAAGCGATGAAATCCATGAAATGGGTGAGTCTAGATCTAGCTCTTTGAGGTCAAGGCTTGTTGGCCTCACAAGTTGCAACTCAATGAATCACGAAACCCATCATTATTGGCCTTGCAACTCAGTGAATCAGTGGTGATAGAAAGAATATTAACGGTGGTGGAGAAGTCTAAAAGAATGGGTGGGTTTGAACTCATTGTGATGTTTCAAATCTGGCCACTGACGAAGTGGATGATCGAAATAGAGATTGTGGGTTCTAAAATTATGATTTCTAGGTTTGCTGATGATCCAAACTAGGAACTGCTTGTGGGTTCCAGGTTGTTCATCTCAATGAGTTTGTTGTTTGATCTCTTTATGTTTTTGTTTATTTATGGGTTGTAAATTTGTGGGTTTGAAGTTATTTTTTTGGATTTGATATTCATCTCAATGGGTTTATTGTTTGACCTTTGGGTTTGATGTTAATTTTTGGGTTCAATGTTCATCTCATTTTATGGGTTTAAGTAGCCTTTCTTACGTTTTTGGTTGAGTTCAATGCCATCGGACCTTAAGGATACAATGATGAACTCTAATTATTAGATTCTATACATCTCATCAAGCGATTCTGAATTGTTTTTGGGTTTTGATTGTTTCAACTCTTTGTTTGGATTCTCTTATCTTCTTCAGATGGTTTTTTTCCTTAGGAAACAAATGATGTGCTAGCTTCATGTTTGACTGAGAATGATAGCAGGTATTTTGGTCTTTCAACACAGCATCACATGAGATGCACGTGACTTGGTTTTCTGTCAAACTTAAATTGGAAAATAAAAAGTTATGTGCAAAGTGTTACATGGACAATAGTTTAGGAAATAAGTGTCCATTCTTATAATTTATAATAATGGGTAAAATGGGATATAATTTAAAAAGGTAAAGTATAATTTCTCCCTAGTGGACCAAACCAGTTCCAACTTAATGTGCATAACTCACCCTTTTTTTTTTTTTTTTTTTTAAATAAATTTGATGAAAGCCTTGGAATTGTTTCATTAAGAGTCCATTTAAGAAATGATGAAAACTTCCAGCTTATTTGATTTTGTAGCTTCTTTTTTATACTATTTATGGATCCTATTACACTTTTTAGTACTATTCATAAATCTCATTATACTATTCAACTAACTTTTATTTATTTATTTTTCTACACTTTTAGCAAAAAGTTCTCAGTTTCAACTAAATGAGTTTTTCCCAAACAAACCTTAGTCTTTCCTAAGGGAAAAATCAAACATTTTCCAAAGTTTTAGTTGCCTTTAGAAATACTACAGTGACTATCTTGGCTAAAATTGAAGCTGTGTTCCCGTTCTGTCTCGAGACATTTAAAGATCATTTCTAGTGATAAATTGTATTTTGAGAACAGAAAGTGGTCCATGAACAACATCATAAACGAGATATCTGTTTGACCTCTCAATTCAATGCACCAATTTCTAAGAAAAATCGTGGCAACAAGGAGAACTAGAAATTGGCAGACGAGATGGGTGTCTATAGATGCATACATCATTCCCAAATTCCTCCATGGTTGCTTTTTAGGTTATGCAGGGAGAGATCGATAATAATCACAACCTAAATCACTCATCAAAATACAAGCTATAATTAATTGCTACAAGTAGTAAAGTTCATTTTTACCAAGATGCACAAACAAACAAACAGAATTCAGGTCTGCTAAGCTATAAAATGCAACAAAAGTTTCCACTAATCTATCTCCATGGCAAGTATGTGTAAATACTTTAAAAGGCTCATCCATTCATTGAGCAGCTTCTTTTCCCTTTTATTCTTGATTGGTAAATTCTACACACAAAGTAGATCTTGTCACCGTCCTTGGCTCCTTGCTCTTAAAAGATGTCAATTTAACTAAATGATTGTGGTATATATTTCTTGAAAGACCAAAGTACCCAAAAATAATGTCACGTTTACAAGAAACTCTAGCTCTGATTCTTTGCAAGGCATGAAGACCAAGCATTAGAGTAGGCAATAAGAAAGTAATAAAACTGCACTTTGGGTGTCCCAAACAAATTAAATTAACCTGCTTCGATTTTTCATGAAATTTATATCTCAAAATTTTAAAAATAATGTGCGCACGCGCGCACACAAACAATCATTTCTTAGAACCAAATTGATCATTCATGCATCAAATAAACTCAAATCAAAATGAAAATGGTACAAAAGAATTTATTTCACTTCCATTGAAATCTCAACCTATCCAAAATGTATTCAAGAATATAATGAACTGAGTCCAAGGATAAAAACAGGTGTCAACTCTTACAAGCAAGGATATAGAAAATAAAACATCAATTGGACCAAGAACAGATTGTCTAAACACTTGTAAACTAGCATAGCATAAGCCATGTGCATTATTAAGTAAAATATTCCTAGATAAATAGAACAAGATAGCAACAAAGACATGTTTTTGAATGTTAAACTGGCACCTATTATTGGACATAAAGATTCTCAGCCCACAGAGGAAAAAAAGAAAGTACTATTTGAAACAACCCCCCATTTCAATCATTTTCACTTTAGTCCTCCTGTCTAGTTCGGTTCCAATTTCATCACAGGTTTTAAAATATTTCACTTCACAAAATGACATTGTTTTGGTGAACTCAACGGTTCAATTTAGACATAGGATGGTACGATTACATTGGAACAAGCATAAGTTAAAAAATTGAAAATGGGGTGGGGCGCTTTTTTTTGGGGCGGAGGGGGGTGGGGGTTGGGAATGAAACTTAAAGAATGGAATTAAAAACAAATCAAAAGGAAGATTGTGTATTTTGTAATTTAATCTTTTAAAAAAATAAAAAAAGGAAATAAATAGAATCGTTTAGAAAAATATTTTAATATAATCTCCATATTTCCACTGCTTAGATAATAGAACAAATGAAATTTGCTTCATAAAATTCCCAAATGAAAATACTTATCAAAAAAAATATCCCAAATGAAATCAAGAAACCAAATAACACATAGAAGAAGCCAAACTGCAGAAATAACTGATCTACAAGAATATAATAGGACCGACAAAATAGCAGGTTGATGAGGGCTTATAATCAATCCAACTAAGGTCATACACAAATTTTTAACCGTATGTATTCATATATTAGCAACAGGAAGTACAAATCCTACAAAGTCTAAATAGCAGAAGGAAGCATACAAATCCTATAAAATATTTGAACACCAGTGTTTTGACCACTAAATAACATTAACCAAAACAAAGTTGAACATACTATGTAGCTGCTAGGGTACAGGAGATCCACAGAACGGTGACTTTATGAGAAAGGAAAATTACTTGCAAACAAAGCACAACTAATCAAACACATAGAAAACAATTTTACTTGGTCAAATCTGTGGTGTGTGGGCATCATGTTGTTTGTGTAAATATTTAGGATGTGAGAAATACACATTTTTGACAAATTTGTCCAGGCCACACCAATTAGTCCCAAAAAATCGAGAAGAAAAAATTAATGCTTTACTTGGACAATTCTAATAAGTTTTTTTTTTGATAAGTAATCAGAGAAATGATATAAATGAGGAAGAATACAAGAACAAGAAGTTCAAGATGATGAACAACAAGAAACAGAAAAAACAAACAACAAAAACCAAAGCTAAGGATATCAGAAAGACAAACTAAGGGAAAACATAAACTCTGACAGAGACGAAGAATCAGTAAAGCCCCAACAACGAGCCCACTCAAAAAGACTACGCTTGCATAAAATCTTTAACTCATCCAACGTCTTCTCCATGTTCTCAAAGGAGCGACGGTTACGTTCCAACCAAACAATCCACATTAAGCACCCTGGAATCAAATTCCAAATATTCGAGTTGTGCTTCCCAAGCCATTGATACCAACAAGATAACAAACCCACCGTCGTTCTTGGCATAACCCAATGCACACCAAAAGCTTGAAGCATGAAGGACCATAAAGAATGTGTAACAGGACAATGAAGCAAAAGATGGTCTACCGACTCCCCATCACCACAACACATACAACACCGATTTACCAAAATGCGATCCCTAAGCATGAGATTATCCAAAGTGAGAATCCGATTGTGCGCAGCTGTCCACAAGAAGAAGGCCACTCGCTTAGGAATCTTTGGTTTCCACACACCCTTCCAAGGAAAAAAGAAGTTATGATTACCCTGAATAGCTTGGTAATACGATCTGGTATCAAACTTACCATCCCTTTTGAGCTGCCATCGAAGCGTATCCCTCCTATCCCCCCGAGGAGTACGAGGATGGATACGGTGAAGAAGAGAATAAGATGCAGCTAGCTCCCAATCTTCAAAAGCTCTAAAAAACCTTAAGTCCCACACTCTGGAAGTACCTCCTTCCGGAGTCCACAAAACCTCAGAGATGCATGCATCCTTGGCTACTGAACAGACATATAGCTCAGGATAGAGGTTTTTTAGGGTATAGTCTCCAATCCACCTATCATGCCAGAAGCGGATACGAGTGCCTTCACCCACTATAAAAGACAAATGCTTAGAAAAACTCTCCCACCCTTCATGGATGCTTCTCCAAAGACCACAACCATGAGTCCTCCTGCACACTTTTGTACACCACCCCCCGTGACCCTCACCATATTTTGTGGAGATTACTCTTCGCCAAAGATGGGTAACTTCATGCCCAAACCGCCACAACCATTTACCTAATAAAGCTTGATTAAAAGATGCCACACTTCTTATCCCCAAACCACCCAATTTAATAGGTAAACACACTCTATCCCAAGCCACCAAAGGATATTTGAAGCTCCCCTCAGAAGACCCCCAAAGGAAATTCCTCTGAATACGTTCCATTCTAGCAGCCACAGCTTTAGGAATCGTGAAAAGAGATAGAAAATACGTTGGAAGACTTGAAAGAGTACTCTTAAGTAATGTGAGCCTACCACCTTTAGACAAATAGAGACGCTTCCACCCTGAAAGATTCTTTTCCATCTTCTCCAAAATAGGATTCCAAATCGAAGCAGTCTTAAACGAAGTTCCCAACGGCATTCCCAAATATTTCATAGGCAAACTCCCCACTCTACATTGAAGAATACTAGCCAATTCAGCTATATTATTCACCTCCCCAACAGGGACAATCTCACTTTTCCCAACATTAACCTTCAAACCTGTAAATGCTTGAAAACAAGACATCGCCAACCTTATGGACAACAACTGATCCCTAGAGGCATCACAAAATAAGATTGTGTCGTCCGCAAACAACAAATGAGAAATCCGCACACCAACAGAATTCACTGAACCCACAAGAAAACCCCGAATAAGGTTATACTCCTCAGTCTTCTTCAAAATTCTGCTCAAAACCTCCATTATCAAGAGAAACAAAAGAGGGGATAGAGGGTCACCTTGTCTTAACCCACGAGAACTTCCAAAGAAACCTTCAGGGGATCCATTAACTAGGACAGAAAAACGGACAGATGTAACACAAGTTGAAGTCCAAGTATTACAAATTGAAGTCCAAGTATTACAAATTGCATGCAATAGTCAAATTGCAGCAAGAACATCCTAACCAAATCTAGCTCTCTGATGACATATTAGAAAGAAAACCTTTCTGCAACTGCACCAGCAAACAAATAGCACATCTATAATAACCTTTTTTTTTTTATAGGTACAGATCTATAATAACCTCAAATACACTGATTAGATCCTGCTATAAAAGAACTCATATTGGCTATTCTTTTTTAGTTAATATATATAATCTTAAGCATTATTGATGGATATCCAGTTAATCTTGAAGCCATGTGCTCCAGTCCTGATAGTGGAAGCCCATTCTAAAGTTCCAGGGGTACTGTCAACTGCACTTCTTCTCACTTTCATTAGGATATTTTATACTTGTAGGAGTTTGCAAAAGTATAGGGATTTCATTACTCATTTCAGTATGTGAACCAACAACAGAAAAGTGGTGAATTTACTGGCCACTTTGGGAGCCTCTTCTCAAATGCGCTAATCTATTTGTTTGGCTCAAGGCATCCCTGTGGAAATCATAACTTTGAAATAAGCCCACTTTCGCTCTTAGATGATTTACTTGGTAGTAATTTTACTAGTTTCCCCTTACTATACCTGCCTGGAACCAACATTGGGTAATGGCTCATACAACATTATAGGGATACACAAATGCCCCTCTACCCAAAAGAAAATTAAATTTTATAGAAACATTAATTTGGTTCTCTTTTTTTTTCTCTTTTCAGAAAATTTGCACTCTATTTGCCAAAACCATTGGGTTCCTTGTTCCTAACTTGTCAATTTGAGATTCTAATCACCTATTTTAGAGATATAAAAATTGAAACCACCTCTTCATGTTGCTTATCTTTGCTAAAATTACCATTATTACCTACTGCTAACATGTGAGAATGCTGTCACTGCTATCACCAATGTGCCACTGCACTACATTCAGAACTCCACTCTCCAACACCACAACCACCTCCAAAATAACATTACAGCCTTGTGCAGGATGCCAAATCCACAACCAACTTCTTTACCTTGACCTCATCCACAGCAGCCCCCACCACTCATGCCTCCACTCACAGCATAACTACAGCTCCATGTTATAACCATCATCCTGCCTCCAATCTTCATGACACCACAGCTGATGTGAACATCTATGACATATTACCATTACCACCATGAGACTCCAAGAGGTGAATAAACAAAAGATTTTAAGCCTTTCTGGCACTTGTAAATCCTAAAATTTACACATCTTCAATTCTTCACAAGTCCAAAGTAGGAGCATACTTTATGCAAAATTATTCCATTCTATACAAAGGATCCATATTTGTTTCAATGTAAAACCATTTATTTATTATAGATTTTCTATGTAAAGTTTTATTGTATATTGAATTCTAGCTCTTGCTTTCTAGGTAAAAAGCTTAGAAACTACATTAAACCTTACATCCCAGTATTACAATGGAAGTTTTAGCTGGAAATAACCATTAATTTTTCATAGCAATGTATCTACAGAAATAAATGCATGCCTGTGTGTGTATCTGTGTCTGTAAAATTAACTCTGTAATAGCAAACCTATGTATATGTTTGTAAACTTACTCCCAACAAACAAATAAGTCTGCACCTTCTATTGATTTTTCTATCCAATTAAATCTCTATATAATTGCAAAGAATGCATATAAAAATATCATATGGCATAAAAAAACCATTGCCAAAGTTTGCACCTACTATCAATTCATTTGATAATAAACCATAACGATAAGCTAAGTCACAGGCTTCACAGCAGTGGAATTGCTGCACTTGTCCATTTCCTTAATTTACCTTTCACTTTAAGTAAGTGAAGAATGCTTAGTTTACCTATCAACTTCAACAAGTAAAGGAGAAGTAGAAGATAAATAGAATGAAGGAGAATTGGATGAGTTATGGGGAATTAGTTTAGCAATTCTCATCTTCTCTTTGCTAATGATACTATCTTATTCTGTGATGCATCCTAGGAACAATTATTATATATACAGATAGTGCTGATTTTCTTTGAAGCTATCACAGGCTTGAGAGTCAATGTTGGCAAGAGCGAGATTGTTCCGGTAGGTTAGGTAGGGAATTTGTCTACCCTGACTAGTGTTTTATGTTGCAAGACGGGTAGCTTACCTATGACTTACTTGGATATGCTTCTTGGGGCTCATTATAAGACTCCCTTGATATGGAATACCATTTTAGAAAAAAATGGAGAGGAGGCTTTCTGGGTGGAAATGTTTATACCTGTCCAAGGGTGGCAGACTTACTTTATTAAAGAGTACTCTATCGAGCCTTCCTACTTATTATTTATCATTGTTCACTATCCCTCAAGCCATGGAGGCTAGAATAGAAAGGATCCAAAGGAATTTTCATTGGGGGACTTCTAAGGAAGTATTTAAATATCCTTTAATAGCATGGGATAAGGTTAGTTTACTAGTGGAGGTAGGTGGTTTGGGAAATCCGAAGGGTTGGGTTGCTTCACCAAGCCTTGCTTAGGAAGTGGCTATGGTGTTTCGGGAAGGAAGTTAACAGGTTATAGCAACCAAATATGGTGTGGCTTGTGGGGGCTGGTGCAGTAGTGATGTTCGAGGGACACACGGCTGTGGGATGTGAATTGAATATTAGGTCAGGTGCTGATAGTTTCCTTAGACATGTGGAATATGTTGTAGGGGAGGGTAATCGTATCCATTTTTGGCATGATCCTTGGAGTGGGCCTATTCCTCTAAAGGATCTCTATCCAGATTTGTTTGCATGCTCTGTGTCTAAGAAGCTTATATTTCTAATTTGGTTATTTATGTATTTGAAAATGAAAATAGGAGTTGGAATTTACAATTCCGCCAAGCTTATATTTCTATTGTTGAATGTCCTTGGCTGCAAGCAAGGTACTGTTCCAATGAAATATTTGGGTCTTTCTTTGGGTGCCAAAATTCAAGGATAAGACAATATGGAACTTGATTCTGGAGAAGGTGGAAAGGAAATTAGCAAGATGGAAATG
Organism: Quercus lobata; assembly: GCF_001633185.2. NCBI lineage: Eukaryota > Viridiplantae > Streptophyta > Magnoliopsida > Fagales > Fagaceae > Quercus > Quercus lobata. Next base: position 33,501,240 of record NC_044913.1, read on the forward strand.
TTTGTACTTATCCAAGGGAGGTAGAGTCACTTTAATTAAAAGTACTCTTTCAAATTTACCTACTTATTTTCTTTCTTTATTTCCTATCCGTACTTCCATGGCTAATTGAATCCAAATTTCATCTGGTTAAATGGCCTATTGTCTGTACTCCTCTTTCTTCAAGTGGTTTGGGGGTAAGGAAATTAAGACTTTTCAATGAAGCTTTGCTTGGGAAGTGGCTATGGAGATTTGGGCTTGAAAGGGATGCTCTTTGGAGGCAAGTGATAGAGGTGAAACATGGATGTGTATGGGGAGGCTGGTGTACTAGTTCAATTTCTGGTCCCTATGGTGTTGGTTTGTGGAAAAATATTAGGCGGGGATGGCCTTCTTTGTCTCGTTATATTTGTATGATATTGGTGATGGGTCAAAGGTGAAGTTTTGGCGAGACTGATGGTGTAAGGAGACACCTCTCACTGTTAGCTATCTTGATTTGTTTAGAATTTGCCAAGATAAGGAGGTAAGTGTGGCTGAGCTTATGAAGTTCACTTTTGGGTCCTTTATTGGGATGTAAGTTTCTTTAGGGGGTTGGCTTACTTTACTGAAGAGCACTTTGTCGAGCCTTCCAACTTATTTTCCATCTTTGTTTATTATTCCACAACATGTAGTAGACAGATTAGAGAAGATTAAGAGGAATTTCCTTTGGGGGAGATCTGATGAAGTTTTTAAATATCCGTTTGTTGCTTGGTATAAGGTTCTTTGGCCAGTGGAGGCAGGTGGTTTAGGGATTCGAAGGATTGGGCTTTTTAACCAAGCTTTGCTTGGGAAGTGGCTTTGGCACTATGGGAAGGAAGTTTACCCATTTATGGCATCAGGTTATTGAAACCAAATATGGGGAGGTTAGTCGAGGCTGGTGCACTAGAGTTGTTAGAGGGACACATGGTTGTGGGTTGTGGAAGAACATTAGGAAAGGTGCAAATAGTTTCTTTGGTCATGCAGTGTATGCAACAAAAGAGGGTATTTACATTCAGTTTTGGCACGACCCTTAAAGCGGTCCTATTTCTTTGAAAGAGTTTTATTTAGAATTGTTTGTCTGTGTCGTGGTTCATGAAGCTCTAATTTCTTATATGATTTAATATGCACCAGATAGGGGAGGTAGGAGTTGGAACTTACTTTCCGTCGTGAATTTAATGACGAGGGATGACTAAGAAATGTAGAGATTTTACTCTTTCTTTGAGCATGTTTCTGCCAGAATTCCAAAGGGGGAGGGTGATGATGTTCTGATTTGGCAGTTGAATCGTAGTGGTATTTTCGATGTGCGCTCCTTTAATAATTTCTTATTGAAAGCCCCTTCTATTTCCTTCCCTTGGCAGAGTATTTGGTGTGTTAAGGTACCTAAACGGGTGTCTTTCTTCTTATGAACTGCTACTAGGGGTGGTATTCTTACAATAGATAACTTTTTTAAGAACTTGTCTCATGTTAATTGGTGTTGCCTATGTCAGTGTGATGAGGAAACTGTGGATCACCTTTTACTCTATTGCAAGTTTGCTCATGCTTTGTGGAGTGAGGTTTTTCTTATGTTTGGGGTTCAATGGGTGATGCCGAGTACAATTATCTCTCTTCTTTTCGCTTGGAGGAATTGGTTGGGAAATTATTCTTCAAATGTTTGGAATATGGTACCGATGTGTCTTATGTGGTTTAGTATGGAAGGAACGCAATGCCCGAACATTTGAGGACATTGAGAGACCTATTGATTTGTTGAAGACTTTGCTAGCTAGGACTTTATTTGAGTGGTCTTGTATTTGGAATTTTGGAGTCTCACATTTTATTTCCTTGTTTGATTTCATTATTTTTGTTAGATTTTCCATTTGATTTGATTGTATTCTTTTCATTATTTTTGTTAGATTTTCCATTTGATTTGATTGTATTCTTTTCATTGTTGTGAGTTTACAATCATAAACCCATTGCACTTTCGCTATTAATAAAACTTTTATTACCCATCAAAAAAAGTTTCTTTGGGGGTGTTCATGATTGGGAATTGTAGGCTGTGTTGAGCTTCATGGATACCATATATGGTTCTTCTATAAAGGGGATTGGGGAGGATAAAATGAGAAACTAGATAGAAATAATGGGTTTATGGTTAATGATTATTTCAATCTTCTAGTTGGCACTAATGATTCTTGTTTCCCTTGGAAAAGCATTTGGAAGCAGAAAATCCCTTCTTGAGTGGCTTTATATGTCTAGACTGTTGCTTGGGGAAATTTCTGACATTTGACAATTTACGAAAATGGAAGGTTTGGATATTGGATTGGTGTTATATGTGCGTGTAATGGTGAATCGGTTGACCATCTTTTCCTTCATTGTCTAATTGCTATGGGTTTGAGATCTATGGTTTTGGGTTTATTTGGAGTAAATTGGGTTATGCCAAAATCAGTTGTGGGGCTCCTAGCTTGCTAGCAAGGCTGGTTTGGTCATCATGGACATGGTCATATATGGATAATTGCTCCCCAATGTTTAATGTAGTGTCTTTGGAGGGAAAGAAATAGTAGGTGTTTTGAAGACAATGAGAGTTTCATACCAGACCTAAAGTTATTTTTCTTTAGAACTTTATTGGATTAGTTGTCTACTTTGCAAAACAAATTATTCTCTTCTTTTCTTGATTTTCTTGTTTTTAGTAATTTTTGTTCTTGATTTATTGACCCTATACACTCCTACAAGGGTGTCCCTTTTTTGATAACAATAAAACTTATTAAAAAAAATTTACAACTCCGCCAAGCTTTTCATGATTGGGAATTGGGGGGCATATGTTCTCTTTTTTAGCATCTTTATTCTAATATGCCTAGGGGGGAGGGGGATGATCACTTATCTTGGAAGTTGACTCGGTCCGGTGTTTTTGATGTCCGCTCTTACTATACTATAATTTTTTATGTTTTGTCTAGCCCTCCCTTCGAGCTTTCCCTTGGAGGAGCATATGGGGTTTAAAGGCCTAAAAGGATGTCTTTCCTCTTATGGACAGCAACTTGGGATGCTATTCTTACCATTGATAATCTTGTTAAAAGAGGTCAATCCATGGTTAATTGTTGTTTCTTGTGTTGTTATGTTGGGGGGAAATTGTAAATCACCTTCTGCTCCATTGTAAGTATGCTCATGCCCTATGGTATGGTGTGAAGTCTTTTTGATGTTTGGGATCCAATGGAGGAATTGATTTGGAAAACATTCATCAAATGTTCGGAATATAGTTCCAACTTGTCTACTATGGTTAATCTAGCAGGAATGTAATACTTGTATTTTTAAAGATATGGACCTGTAGATTCTTTTGAAGTCTATACTAGTTAGGACTTTGTTTCGATGGTCTAAAGTAAGGGGTATTACACATTGTATTTCCATTTCTGATTTTTTTTTTCTATCAATTTCTCTTCTTGTTACTTGTAATTTTTTTAAGCACCAAGTGTTCACCATCGTAAACACAATGTGCACTTTATTTAATAAAACTTTGATTACCTATCAAAAAAATAAAATAAAATAAGCAATACACCAAAATAAAATTTGTTCAGTTCACCCATAGAACAAAAAATGTCCCCATTGCCAAGAGTCTTGTAGTCCAACTAGCATTTCCTAGTATTTCCAACTGAGATGTCTAGGGTTCAAATCCCTTCTCCCCCATTATAACTATTGAATTTATCCACCAAAAAAAAAAAAAAAAAATGAAATCCTTAAAAAAATTATAAAAAAATAAATAAATAAATAAATAAAGAAAAAAGAAAAAAGAGCAACAAATGACCCCATTATGAAGTCCATGTAAAAGCTTTTCTTTTGTGGTTATTGCTCCAAACAATAATTAGACACATCTATTACATTTGAAGTTTGACAATATATATTAATTACCTTAACTATTTTCAATCTCTCATTACTCCCAGTCCCACTTCCAAAATTCTCTAAAAGTAAGGTACTAAGCCACCAAATTTTATGGAAGGTAGAATATAATGGCTAAACATCTTAACTAGCTGCATAGATTATAGATACCAGATTCTACTATGTTACTTTTGTATCTAAAACTATGTGAAATCAGTTACATTGGTAACTAATTATGCTCCTCGATAAACACGCATCTAGACCAATGATATACATTAATTCAAATCTTAATCTATTTAAATTTACAAAATATTCAATACTACAATTATAACCATGCAGAAGACCACAAACTTTTATAAATTTAAACAGAGTCCCTTGGCCCTATGGTTGGCCTGCTTAGTAATGTACTGGGAAAAAGTTATGGTCAGGAAAGTTTCTCTCATGCCATTATAACTCAATCACTGAATCCATTATTAATTTTATTGACAATCCATTATTAATTTTATTGACAATGAAACCAACAGAGCTAATCCAAACACTCTTTGATCTCAAACCCCAAAAGGACAATGAAACTGACAACCAGATTTGCTTACATCAAGTGTCAATCATCATTGAAAATCGAACAAGTTTAAATTTAATTTAAGAGATACACACACACACACACACACACACATAACTTCTCCGAAATTTTTCATTTAGGTTTTTTAATTGATATATTATCATACAGCAGCTAAGTTTCAACCTGTAAGATAAAAATAACACCTAAGACAATTGAGTTGGATAAATGGGGGAAAAGATTTCAAGGCATTTTGTTCCAGACATTATTAAAATTTGGCTCACACGCAGCCCCCCCCCCCCCCCCCCCCCCCTACCACACAGCCATCATCCTTTGCTCCCCTCTCTACCACTGCCTCACAACCAGTCACCTCCTCAATTCCCTGGATTCTTTCCTTTACCATTCCCATCACCTTTTGGTTTTTTGCCATACCACCCTATATGTCACCTCTTACTTCTTCACTGTCCACCCCATCTTCCTCTGTCCTGCCATTGCAACCAACTTTAGTGCCTACACCAACCACTACCTTTTCACCCACACCTCTTCCTAACAATGTGCCTCTCCCCAACTAAGCTCCCAAACCTTCTCCTCAGGTCAGGGGGGGCAGAAAAGGTTCTTTTCGCATTGATTCCAAAACCTTTTCATTCTCTTTTGACGGCGGGCGGGCTGATTCTTATGCCATACACGAAAGTCGTCGGAATATTAAAAGTTCCGTTTGGCTGAGTCATAAGGGTTTGAAATGGATTCTCTCTTGTTTTGCCGATATTCGTGATTGGGTTCCAGGAAAGGATTTGTTGTACAAACGATATAGAGAAAACAATAAGTTTTTTGAATTCCGGGGAAGGTCAAATAAGGCTGGTATTTTTGCAGACATAGCTGTGTTTTTTGGTGGAGCTCGACGTGGTTGTGTTATTGTTCCTGAGAGTTCAAACCGGGCTGAGTGGTGTTTGTTTTCAAAAGAATTAGATAGTTTCCTATCAGGTTCTAACACTGCTTGGGTGGATGGGAGGACTTCCGTTGGAGCTGCTGGTGGTGGTCCAACAGTTGGCGGTTGACATGATGGGATGAAATTTTTCAAAACTGGCAACCAGCGGAAGTTAAGGAAATTTGAAAATTCTAGTGCTATTTTGGGACATAATGTGTTCAAGGGTGAAACTGTGGTTACAGTTTCTAATAAAAATGGCAGACCCAAGCATGATTTCATGTTTAAGTTGACTACTAACATTTTGTCGCTGAAGGTGTCTGTGTACCTGAAGGGCGTAAAAGAGTGGTTTCTTGGATGAACCCACAATACTCTCATAAGTCCATTAAAAGTGGGAAACCAGAAGGTAAAAGGGTTGTCTCATGGACGAATCAAGTGAAGTCACAATGGCCTACGGTAGTGGGGCCTGGGGTTTCTCAGAACCAAGCCCAAGCCCATGTCCAAGCCCAAGCCCTAGCCCATTTAGTTTTCCCGATTGTTAAAACCCATTTAGAGGTTGTTTATACCTCTGATCCAAATGGGTTGAATGAGTTCTTGGTTTGTGATCAGGGCATGAGTGGGTCAGGCAGGACCTCGACGAAACCCGGGGTAGCGACGGGGGAGCCAATGGTGGTTCTGAAGGCTCCGACGGTGGTTCCTGAGGCTCTGATGAGGGCTAAAAGCCTTTCTTGCCCTGTCACGGAGGTCCTCACCCCTATCTCGATGGCTTCCCATTCTGATCAGGTGGTTGTGAGGCAGATTGGGGAAGACCCAAGGCACAAGGTGGACTTAATCAATCCTGGGCAGCTCGAAGGAATGGAGATAGCTCCACACCCAGTGGTGCTGTCGCCAAACATCATTTCTGTAAGTGGGAATCCTCTCCATCGGCATCAATGGAAGGTGTCCAATCAGTTCTCTCCACTGAACCATTTGGATAGGGAGGGGGACCCTTGGTCTGAGGAGGTGGAGGAAGTATTTAGGGAGGTTCAAAGCTTAAGTGACATTGAGGGGTGTGACTCCCAAACAGGTATGACAGCGTCGGTAGCTGCGTATGCAGACGTTTTGCACATTTGTGAGTCGAGGGGCTTAGTGGGGCTGACATCAGAGTTTTGGGTAATGGGGAGAACAACAGCAGTCCACTAGAGTGTGTTCCGTTGTCTTGTTAGGTCCCTAGGGTGGCTGAGGAAGGTGAGATTGTTGCATCAAAGGTGGAACACTCGAAATGGGTGTCTACAATGATGAAGAGCTTCTACAAAATGGTGGGCTTTCCTATTGTAAGACATGAAGCTCAGTGTGTGGCTTTATTTCGTTTATTAGAGCAGGAGTGTCTTGTAGTAGTCCAAGATGGTTGTTTTCGGCAACCTGTTAAAGCTGTGGACAAAAAGCTCTTAGGGAATTGCGGGGTCTATTTTCTTCAGTAAATTATGAAAGGACTTACTCTCGAAACAGAGGTTCGTCATCTAGTTTAGTGGCTCTTGGTAGTTATCAATGTCCTTAAGACTTCTTTCTTGGAATGTTAGGGGGTTAAATAACCCCCAAAAGAGGGAGGTTTGTAAGAATCTGTTGAAGGAATGGAGATGTGATGTTGTATGTTTGCAGGAAACTAAACTTACTTCTTTAAATTCTGCTCTTGTGCGGAGCTTATGGGGTAGTCCCTTCATTGATTGGGCTATTATGGACGCGGTTCAAACATCTGGGGGGGTTTTGCTAATCTAGGATAAACGGGTGGTCGAGAAAATTGATGTTTCTATTGGTCAGTTTTCTGTTAGTATTCTTCTTAGGGGAGTTTTGGACGGTTTTGAATGGGTCTACACTGTCTATATGGTCCTAATGCTGATCATAATAGGGCTGCTTTGTGGGAGGAGCTGTCCAGGGTACGAGTCAGGTGGAACACAGCTTGAATTTATTTGGTGATTTTAATATTATTAGATACCCATGTGAGAGGCTTGGTTGTGAGTCTTTTAGCCCAGCCATGTTTGCATTCTCGGACTTTATTGAGAGCAATTATCCAGTGGATTTACCATTGGATAGGGCTGCTTTCACCTGGTTTAGAGATGCTGAGTCACAAGCTATGTCCTATATTGACAAGACTCTAGTTTCTGTGGATTGGGTAGATCATTTCGGGAATGTGTCTCAAAGGGTGCTCCCTCGTGTCATTTCTAATCATTATCCACTTTTGGTGGAAGCTGGAGGAGTGGGTAGGGGGCGCTGTGCTTTTAAGTTTGAGAATATGTGGCTCAAAGTTGAGGGTTTTGTCGAGAGAGTTAAACAATGGTGGGAGGGGTATAGCTTTATGGGCTCCCCAAGTTTCGTTCTAGCTCAAAAATTAAAGTCTCTTAAAGAAGACCTTAAGAAGTGGAATAAGGAGGAATTTGGAGATTTGGCATTTAGGAAGAAGTGTTTGTTGTCTGAATTATTGGGTCTAGATGCTAAGGAAGAACTATTAGGCCTCTCAAATGAGGAAAAATCCCACCAAACTCAGGTTAAAGGTGATATTGCAGCTGTAGCCGCTTTAGAAGAGACTTTTTGGAGACAAAAGTCTCGTGCTCTGTATGTGAAGGAGGGAGATAACAACACTCGGTTCTTTCATAGATTAGCGAACTCTCATAGAAGAGCTAATCACATTAGAAGCATCGAGGTAGATGGTGCCTTATATGAGGATGGGTCTTCTGTACAAGCTCAGGTGGTTCAGTTCTATCAAAACCTCTACACAGAGACATTCATGGCATCCAACTATGGATGGACTGGATTTTGCTTGCATTGGAGAGGATGAAAGGATGTCCTTGGAAAGGGAGTTCTCTAAAGAAGAGGTGACCCAGGTTTTGATGGAGAGGGAGGGGGATGAAGCTCCTGGTCCAGATGGCTTCACCATGGCTTTTTTTCAAAAATGTTGGAATGTGGTGGAGGTGGATGTCATGGCTGTTTTTGAGCACTTTCACAGGTATTCAGTGTTTGAACGGTCTTTAAATGCCTCGTTTCTCACTCTAATCCCTAAGAAAAATAATGCTATCGATGTTAAGGATTTTCGGCCTATTAGTTTGGTCAGGAGTGTGTACAAGCTGCTGTCTAAGGTGTTGGCAATAGATTGAGGGTGGTGCTAGATAGTCTCATCTCTGAGTCCCAAAATGCTTTCAATGGTGGGAGACAAATTTTGGATTCAATGCTTATTGCTAATGAGTGCCTAGACAGCAAATTGAAGAGCCATGTTCCCAGGGTGGTTTGCAAATTGGACATTGAGAAAGCCTATGACCATGTGAATTGGGATGCATTGTTCTATCTGTTGGATAGGATGGGTTTTGGGGTGAAATGGAGGGGGTGGATTAAGGCTTGTATAAGTACTGTTTGCTTCTCTATTATTGTGAATGGTTCTCCGGTAGGCTTTTTTGGAAGCTCTCGTGGGTTGAGACAAGGTGATCCGTTGTCCCCTCTTCTTTTCCTTCTTATTATGGAAGTACAAAGTAGGATTTTGAAGAAAACTGAGGATTGTGGTCTGCTTCGTGGTTTTCATGCGGGGCCAACTAACTCTACAGGGGTACACAATTCACACTTGCTATTTGCAAATGATACCATATTGTTTTGTGATGCTTCTAGAGATCAGTTGTCGTCCATTAGGCTGGCTTTGACTTGCTTCCAAGCATTTACTGGTTTGAAAGTTAATGTGGGGAAGAGTGAGATTGTTCCAGTTGGGAAGGTTGGAAATTTAGATGCTTTGGCTACCATACTTTGTTGTAGGGGGGGTAGTCTGCCTATGAAATACTTGGGAATGCCATTGGGAACCCCATACAAAACAGCATCTATGTGGAATCCTATTTTGGAGAGGATGGTGAAGAAACTCTCTAGTTGGAAGCATCTTTATTTATCGAAGGGGGGGGCGGAGACTTACCGTGGTGAAGAGTACTCTTTCTAGCCTTCCTACGTACTATCTATCATTATTTGTCATCCCTGTAGCTGTGGCTGATAGATTGGAGCGGATTCAAAGAAATTTTTTATAGGGAACTTCAGAGGAGTGTTTCAAATATTCTTTGGTGGCTTGGGAGAAGATGTGTTTACCGATAGAGATAGGAGGATTGGGGATCAAGAAGTTAGTACATTTTAATAAAGCCTTGTTAGGGAAATGGTTATAGAGATTTGGTCGAGAAGGAACTCATCTTTGGAGGAGGGTTATTACAACTAAATATGGAGAGGGTCAAGGGGGGTGGACTACTAAAATATGTAGAAGGGCACACAGATGTGGTTTGTGGCGCGGTATTCATGATGGTTGGGAGAGTTTCTCCAACCATGTGGCCTTAGTGGTGGGTGATGGCACTCGTATTCTTTTCTGGCATGATAAGTGGGTTGGAGATAACTCACTAAAAAGGCTCTATCCTCAGTTGTATGTGTGTTCTAATGACAAGGAAGCTTGCATCTCGGATGTTTTATGCTACCAGGAGGGTGGTAATGTTAGAATTTGGAATTTGAGACTTCATAGGGATTTTCATGAAAGGGAATTAGAGGCTACCTACTCTTTCCTTGAGTTCATTCAACCTCGGATCCCTAGGGGTGGCGGGAGAGACACTTCTCATTGGTGTCTCAAAGGGAATGGCAAGTTTGATACCCAGTCCTATTATAATATCATTAGGGGTGCAGCTGCCTCCATTTTTTCGTGAAAGGGTGTTTGGAAAGCTAAGATCCCTAAGAGGGTGGCTTTTTTTGTGTGGACAGCAGTTCATGGGCAGATCCTTACATTGGATAATCTTATACTTAAGGGGCGCATTTTGGTGAATCGGTGTTGTATGTGTCATCAGAATGAGGAAACTGTGGATCATCCTCTCCTCCACTGTCCTATAGCTCACTCTCTGTGGGTTTATATGTTTCAGATCTTTGGGACTCAATGGGTCATGTCAGGCTCTGTGGAAAGCTTGGTGTATTGTTGGAGCTTTTGGCTAGGAAAATTTAATTCATACATTTGGAATATGGTTCCTGTCAATCGGCGCTCTTTTGAGGATACCGAGAAATCCTTGGTTCAATTACAAGCTCTATGTCAAAAGACTTTATTTGATTGGTCTAGGTGTTGGGGCTTCTCGAATTGTTCCACTATCTTGGAGTTTATTTCTTCTCTTAGTATTGCACTTTAAGTTTTTTCTTGTTGTTTGTTGCTGTTTGTTTGTTTGTTGCATTTCCTTGTGTTCACCATCATGAACACCTTGTATTTGCTTTCTTCTGTTTATCAGTTTGATTGATAATACTCTTATTACTTATCAAAAAAAAGATTTCAAGACATAAAATTGTGACACTCAAATTTAAGTACATGAAGTACTAATATTAAGCAAAAGAAGTAAGTCCAGAAGAACATAAGTAAGAATATATTTTAGAGAAAAACAAAGCAAGAAATTAGTGATATTGAATTCAATGGGATTAAGTACAGATGCCAAGCAACAGAGGTACGTGCGCAGAACGCCACATTAAGGTCAGGAAGTTCACTTCGCTGCAAGAATCTGAAAGATTTCTGGTTGCAACCTTATGGGAATTCAGTAAAATTGATGTTTCTAAAACACAAGGAAAGGAGGATAGAATAACATAACAGGAGAGCCCAAAGGAAAAATAAAAAACCATGTTACATAACAGAAGATTTTTATCAACTACAAACTATCTCAGAAGCCTCAGCTTTAGGCCACATACATATATACAAGGTTACATGCTGAATGCAATGTATGGTCTAATAAAAGTTCGACATAATACACCTACCTGATGGTGACAAACTTATTTGTTCCATGTTTGGCCCAGTGGGTCCTCAAATCAATCTGATTAGAGAAGTCATAACCTTCAGCTGCAAGTTTCTCCAAAACTTTCTTAAACGCTCCTATACTCATCTTTCTCCCTGCAATCCTTGCTCCACGCCTTTTAGTACTCATTGGCAAGGGGTAGATTGACATATTAGTAGTACAACACGCAGATTGCCACCCACCAGAGCCCCATCGATAACACTGCTGAGGTGTCCCAGTACACGAGCAAACTGGGATAGGAATGCCTGATATATCCATGTCAATCCCATTTATTACAATCTCTGTAGTTTTCTTCGCTGCTGACCTCGCACGTGGGGCAGAAGGACTACTCTCGGCCTTTGTTGCACGCGGGGCTCTCTTAGCCTTCTTCTCTTTGGGGGATTTCGGGGGTTTCGCTCCCTGCCTTTTCTTAATAGGTCCATTTTCCTTCTCAACAACCGTCTCTTCTGTACTTATAATCCTTTCATCGTTGGACAAATCAGGTGGTTGTTGAACCATCTGCATATGATGAGCAGAGGATGTCTCTGGCAAAACAGAATAATTTGGGCTTGGTGTGGGTAACACGTTAATAAATTTCTCTCTCTGATTAATCCAAGCATCCCTCATGTAGTCCATGGGGAATGTGGAATGTGAAACCCCAATATCCCTATGGTGAAAAGCTCCATTATTACCACCGGCCATTACAGCAGCATTGCGGCCTCCTATAAGTGGTTTTTCGGGTATGGACGACATAAGTTGAAGACCCAGATGGCCTTTAAGGGATGTTGTCGGTTCATAGTAACCCCAGTTACGCATATTCAAACTATTATCCCCATCCATTGGGTTTGGGACCAAATATTATTCAAAGTAGAAAATGCCCAAAAGATAAAACTACAATCTTTACTTATTTTTTCTAAATCCGTGGCAGGGGCTTTAGCCTAAGAAACAAAAAACCCAGTTGGAAATACAGTCGTCAAAGCTCACAATGGCAAGACTTGCTAAATTAGTGAATACCCACATGAATTGAGCAACAACATCATCTGGGTCAAAAAGTTCTTTGGGAACTCAGATCTCTGAAGAAAGTGAACACAGAAAATGAAAAATTAGATACTGCAAATAGTAATTGATATTTATTTGTTTTAAAGAGTGAAAGATGAGACTTACTTACTTGACAGGAAAAAAAAAATGCTTGTCATTTGAAGATTTAAACCCAAATCACAGACAAAAAAATCAGCCTCTCAACTCAAAATCCTAATCCAAAACCAAACCCAATCAATCAAAACCTCCAAAACCCCAAATTCACAGACCTCAGCAAGAAAAAATATTTGCTCCTCTCTGTGGCTTTGTGACCATCCACCACCAACCACCCCCACAGAAAACCCACCACCGCCGATCGAAACGTAACCCACACCACGAGAGAGAAAACCCAAACCCTCCGACACCGATCCACACCAAAACCCACGAACCACCACTTACCCAAACCACAGCGCTGCCGCAAGGACCACGATAGAGTAAGAGAGAAGAGAGGTCTGACGAGAGAAACAGTAAGAGAGATGTCTGACGAGAGAGACGGTAAGAGAGGTCTGAGAGTGAGAGAGGGACTAGAGAGTCAGAGAGAGAAGACAGGGACGAGAGAGAAGAAATGTCTGAGAGAGAGAAACTAAAAATAAATAAGAGCTCTAGTATCGGCTGTGCTAAATGCTAAGGGCCTATTTGGTAACATAACTCAAAACAATAGTTTTTAGTATTCACGTGCCCTTTTAGAAAGAGATTTATGGTAAAGTTGTTAAAATTTTGTAAAAATACATGTTGGGTGAAAATGTGTAGAAATATGTGTTATGATATTTAAACAACAATTTTCATTATTTAAACACTGTTACTAAACTAGGCCTACATTTCTCATTTTAGGGTATTTAATCATTTCTCATTTAGCACACCAAACACTAAAAAACTAACAACATCACATATTTCAAATGCTAAAGAATTTGGCATAAATGAGCAATTCTACTTATAGAACGATGCAACAAGAATTGTAGATATTTTTTCTTTATCTTATTTCAATTTTTCTCTCTCCTCGTGCATATCTCTTTCTCTCTCCTGTTTGCCTCTCCTCACCTTTCAACTTCTCTCACTCTCTTCTTCTCCCATAAACTCACACTCAGCCTAGCCGACCTCCGCCTATCAATGAACTCACCAAGCCGCTTTCAACTCAAAGATCTCGCTAAGCTGCCGCTCGCCAAGCAACTCACTTCATGTCGCCCACTACAATCTCACCAAGTCTCTCTCGACCCGCCTCTAATATTACCAAGCCAAGTCAACCTCACCACGCCTCTGATCTCTCTTATGGTGGTTGTGGTGATTTTTTTGGGTTGTTTTGATGGGTAGCAGTGAGCTGATTTTGATGGTGGTTGGTTGATTTTGAATGGTGGTTGGTGGTGGTGAGTTATGGTGTGGTGTGCCATGGGTGGTGGTGGCAATGGTGGGTTATGAATAATATATGGGTTTCATATTTATTTATTTTTACATTATAGGAGTTTTTTTTAAGGTTATTTTGATGTGTTGTATATATTGTTTTAATGTGTTGAAGGGAAGAATAGAAGATCTTATGTATGATGTAATGTTAAATGCTATGTTAAAATGGAAAAGGTAGATTTTGATGTGTTAAAATGACATTTGGAATAGCATAGCTAATACTAGTGCTCTAACGGCATTAAAAACTGTTTAAGTTTAAGAACTAAAATTATTAATTTTGAAAATGTCTTGGACCTGGTTGGTATCAGCCCAATCATTAAGGTAAGTTAGTGAAATTTACCCATTAATTTATAATAATTTATACATGTTTGATATTTAGCTTCTAAATTCTTATGACAATCTCCATTTTCTCCCATGCCACCAAAAAAGTCTTTTTAATTCAACTTTTTGTTATCTGTTAGTGTTTTCATGACATTCAAGATTCAAATTTCTCTTCTCATTATAGAGCTATATTTACTTCTACAAAAATTTTAAAGATACAAACTTTGTTACACAATTTACCACAACTTAAACACGTGTTAAGTGATAATTAGATTAATTTTCATCAAGTACTAGTGATGAGCCCATGTGTAAGTAATATAATACAATCACAATTGGACACATATGCTAGTTGCTATAAAGTGTTTGATCGAAAAATAATTGTGTGCTTTTAAAAGTCATCTTTTGTATTATGAAATGGAATGAAGGAGGGAAAGAAATAGAATGAAAAGAATCATTCGGAATATTCATTCAATTTCCTTGTTTGAGAGATTTCATAGAGGGAATGAAAAAATTATTCCTTGTTTGAGAGTTTAAATGAGATGAAATGGAATAGGTAGAAGGGAACACTCATTTCTCCATTTTCCCTCTAACAATACTGTATTTTGTCCAGACTCAATTCATGCATCAAAACAAATGCCAAAATTAGAAGAAAAAAAAAAATCAAAAAAGGTGCAAATTGTAAATTTCAAAGCCAAAAAGGGTAACAAATAAATGCAACATGATTGGATGGTGGATCGAAGGGTCACAACATTCAAATCCCTCTAATAGCAATTAAGACCAAAACCCCTAATTAGGTATGGTAAAAAAGTTGACTTTTTAATCCAATAGTCCGATTGAGTTGAATTTTGGACCATCTCGTAGGTCATATTTTTCCCTTTGAAACGATAGTTCACATATTAAAATTAGAGTTAAAACAGATGAGATATCAATAATAAAACCAAAACCCTAATTAAAATTTCACTCTTTTTTTTTTCCAAGTTAAACAAATTGTTTTTAAACCAACTTCATGCAAAAAACTGTACTGATTAGGCAAAAGTTGGAGCAATTCGATTGAACTAGCTTGAAGTATGGGGTCTCGAACACCTCTTACAAAAAGGACTTAATGATATTTGCCACAGATTGGAAGAAATAAATTTTTCAAGGAAAAACGTCGTAGAATTTCCTGCATAGCGTTACCTACCTTCCTGACACGATATCTTGATGTTCGTAGCTCCAAATCTCGCAAAGTCGGAACTTATGGAACTAGACATCCAAAACTTTCCAGGATATAAATTTTGAAGAAGAAAATGCTAGGAAAGTCCTCTAAACAGTTGCACGAAGATCGGACTAGTATATGGGAAAAAGACGAAATAGCCAGCTAAGGTGTCAAATTAGGAGGCTATGTGATGGTGTACCAGAGCACCATCACATAACTGCCCAAGGTGATGGTGTTGGACAGCTATGTGATAATTTTTTGTACACCATCACATAGCCTCCCATTTTTTAGGCTCCCTTATAAATATCCCCCATTTTTTGTAAAAAAATAATAGAGTTTTTGGGAGAAAAATAGAAAACTACTAGAAAAATCTGGAAAAAGCCTAGAAAATTCTAAAAAAATTTCTCTCTCCTCTCTTTAGGAAACCCATCACAAAAATTTAGCCTCTCTCATCTTTATTGTAATCTTTGTAGGTAAGGTGTAGGGATGGGATAGTTTCTTAATAACTATACCCATCCTATTCCTCTTTTTTTCTTCCTATGTAAACATCATCCATCTTATATATACGAAATTCCATTTATTTGCTTGTTGTCTCTTTCCTTTATTGCTTTAAATTCTTAGCATTTTGTTGTTGTGATTGTGTATATCTATCTCTCTTTTTCTTTATGCTTATATTATTTGTTGTTGATTGTGATATTGTTGTTATGTTCCTAGATAGGTATTGAAACATCACCTAGACCTAGTATGAGAAGTATTCTTAGGGGAAGAAATCTCATCTCTTCTAGGCATCTAGGAACTCTCTACATTTTGTTCATCTACTTATTTTGTATATTGTTACCCCTTTATTTTAATGCTCTTCTCCCCATTCCCTTTACTTTATTGTTACCCATCTATATATATATATATATATATATTAATAGGTAAAACTGAGAGAAAATCCAATTAGATTTCAATTGGATTCTCAATTTTGTGCCATTTGTCCTAGCCAAAACTTTAAAAAAAAAAAATTAATTAGATTATATATTGGAGTCCAATTTTGTGCCATGTATCTTATCTAAATTTTCTAATTTTTGTGCCAAAATAAATGATGCATTAAAATTTAACATGGAAGCCAAGAAAACCACAATAATAATGCTCATTGGCCTAAGCAAGATCATTCCATCTGCACACTTTTATTGGTGAACTCAGTAGACTCTAGAGCTCTTCTAATGCCACTACCAAAACTTAGGAGTCCAATGAGAAAGACTTTAAAAGTAAAACCTCATCTCCTCCTCCTAATTCCATATCATCATCCCATGTCTCCTCCTTCTTCTCTCTTAACCTCTACCAACTAGATCCACACACCGCCCCCTCCTCCTCCTTTTGGATTTCTGAGAGCAAGCCCGGGTTCAAACACAATGTTCAATCCCACTCTTCCTTGCTTCACATTCTCATACATTACCGCTTCATTGGCACCTCCAAGAAGATTCCAATCTCAATGATCAGTTCTTGTCGTTAACCCGATGACGTTGCCTTCTTCTTGGACTTCCTGTACTGCATAACTCGCCAAAAAAAGAAAAAATTTTACTTTCAGTTCTCTTAAGAGCTATAACATGCCGTGAATGAGACTTTTTAGGTTACTCCAAGCAAGCCAAAATGGTTTAAGTTATGTATCGTAGATCCCACTTCTACAAACACACATAGGCACACAAACTAGAGTCCATTAGAAGACTTTTTTATAATAAAAAAAAAGTGCACGTATCTATGTAGGTAACTCTTTAGCTTTTTGGATGGGGATCCAATATGCATAGGGTTGATGCTATGCCATATGTGTATTTTGCAAAAATATGAATTAGATATGGTAATAACATTTGGTTCGAAAATAAAGTAGAAATGTCAGAATCCATGCACAATTGTGATTCTTTTAAAGACATTTTCTTGCGGCATTGCTGTATTTTGGTGCTTTGAGAATCATTAACATGTGTCTTAACAAGGGCGATTCTATATTTATCTGATGTAACCATGGTTTTTCATGTGGATATCATTTAAATAGATGAAAAGTTCAAATGGATAAAACCCTATGGAATAATTTACTGTAATTTATTTCTATCATTATTATTATAGCCACATGAGGTTCACGATGGACAAAGAATAATAGAACAATTTTTGGCTGTTTACATGAAATTTTGTTGTTAGAGATGTTTGATTCATATTGCTTTTTTCTTTTTTCTATTTGTATTTTGGATGTAAATTTTATTCTTTTTGTTAAAAATTTATTTTTAAAAATTATCAACATGAAAATAATAATAATAATAATTATCAGACATGTTAAGTTCTAATTTTTGTGGAAGGCACAAATAATTATTAAACGCATTTGGTGGATTAATAACCATTGTACAGCTCTCATGCAACACTATAACTTAGATTCTAATAATGAATTTGTTAAAAAAAATATTGAAACATATTTCAGTAATTAATCAAGGTATGACACCGATGAGTTTATTTTTTTTATAGAGTTTCAACCTATAACATCAACTTCTGATGATTGTGTTCAGTATCATCAGACCAAAACACCAATCACTTTTTCATTTAGGTGAAGAATGAATCCTAGATCTCTTATTCAACCATCACAGATTTTACCAATTGAGCTAAATGAAACCCACCGCACCGAAGAGTCTTAAGATTAAAAAGAAATGATTGAATCCATTAGGCCCAGCAATACCCTGAAACAAAAGCTGATAATGCAACCTAATAAGTGGAGATCAATGGTTTTGTATAGAACTTGCTTCCTATTAAATTTTGATGGTGTGTAATACTGGAAACTATCTTTTAGCTTCCAAATAGTAAAAGTTACGTAGGCAAATTATGGGCATTAGCTTAGCAAGAGGTTGAACCATGGTATCGAAATCTTGATAATGTCCCCTATGCCAAGTAAAAGGATGATTGAATGTGCTAGCTTGATGATAACACACACAAGTTTCATTTGAATTTGTTCTTGGCTTCACTATACATTACAACTCCAACAACCAAGAGCCTATAACTTGCCATCCCAATAATTGAAATTGCGTTTTTAACTATCAAAATTGAAATAACCACAAAATCAATAATCTCATATGTTGATGAAGCATTTTATAAACTGTAGCTTATAGTAATATCTCAAAATACAAAAAAAAAAAAAAAAAAAAAATAAACCAAGATTTCTTTGAATCTTTTTTTTTTTAATAGTTTTTAGTGTGTTTGGATTAAGATTTTGTTAATTTGTTGAAAGTGGACAAAAATATAATCATATATATTATATTAAGTTGAAGTACAATTTTAGAATTCAAATCGAATCAAATTAATTTTTAATTGTAGTTTAATTTTGTGTTATGTGTCTAATTTGATTTTTAAATGTTGGTGCCAAGTTACCTCCATTCATAATGCTCAATGTGGAAACCAAATCTACCAAGATGAACATCTTATCATCGCAATTGTTAATGCTTACGGGCTACATGCTATTTTATTTTAATACTCTTCCCCCATCCCCTTTACATTTTTGTCATCCCATTTAATTTTTGCTTAATCCCCACTCCCACTTTGTTTATTGCACCTTTTATTTCCCATGTCCTCTCTCTCTCTCTCTCTCTCTCTCTCTCATATATATATATATATATATATATATATTACTACCTCATCACCTAAGAAAAATATTTTCATCTATCCCTTTTAAATGAGTTTTAAACCTTAATTAAAGCCCAATATGAGAATGTTGTCTTAAGGATGGTTGATGGCTTAGAACTCCCATCTCTTTTTGGCAAAGAACCCATAAGGCTTGAAATAGATTAAAGCTTATTTAAAAGGGATCTCCAAAAAAAAAAAAAAAACCCTTTTAAATGAACCTTTACTTTTATTTCCATTTAAATTCAAGCTCTTTACTTTATTTGTCATTTAAATTCAAGCACTATATATTCCCTTGTCATTTAAATTTTCTTGCACTTATTTTCTTGTCTTTAAATTCATAGCACTAATATACTATTGTTGCTCTTTACCTTTCCTTATTAATAATGTTGCCATAAATCAATGAGCTTGGGTAAAACAAATCTCTTTAGCATGCATTTCCAAAAGAAAATGATTTTTTTTTTTCAAAAAGAAAGTTTTGTCCCCTTTTCAAAGGTTGTTTTCAAAAAGAACACCTCTTTTTTTTAAATTCCCTTTTTAAAAACCTTCTCTTTTCTTTGAAAATGCTCTTTCAAATCCTTTCCAAAATCTTTTTTTTTTCTTTTTTTTCTTTCTAAAAATGTATCTTTCCCTTCCTTTTAAAAAAAATCCAAAAATAATACTTTAAAAAAAAACTTCTTTTCTTCAACAAAAATGTTTTCATTTTATTTAAAAAAAAATATGATGAAAGTAATCATTTGAATGAGCAAAGTTTTTAAAAAGGAATATCTCTTTTCTTAAAAGTCATGGGATTTCTAGAACCCAAAATCTTATAAAAATAAAATCCATAAACCTTTTTAAAACTCTTTTGCCCAAAATAAAATTTCCCTACAAAAATGTTTTCAACGTAAGTTTCCTTTTACCATAAAAATCATAGAACTTTTTATTCTAGTCTTTTCTCTTTCTTAAAAAAGAAAAACCCATGAAACTTAAAAAAAAAAAAAAAAAAGTCATTTTCCCAATTCTTTTTTTGGAATTACCTTTTTTTTTTACAAAAAAAGAAAAAGAAAAAAAAGAAAAAAAGAAGAAGATATTTTCAAAACAAACCCCTTTCTTTAAAATCTTATCATATAAATCATGGGATTCTTTTAAAAGATAAACCCTTTTTCTTTAAAAACCCATGAAATTTTTCTATCAACTCCTTTTTAAATTCACTTCCTTTTTCCTAAAATTAATATTGTTTTTACAAAAGGGTCTTCAAAATAAATTCCTAACTAGTCATTAACCTGTGCAGTGCACGAGAAATCTATTGTGTATGAAGATGTAAATAATTTTGCCTCTTCATCTTTGATTGTACATTAAGATTTTAGTCTCAAAGTTTCCTATCCTTGATATGAAAAATTAAATTATGTAATGAAAAATAGAAATCAAATTTAAATTAAAATTAAAATTAGGCTTCCACACCATCAATTATCAATTAAATGTATGAAACAAAAATTTAAAGAACTAATTAATCAATATTTCAAATAAATTGAAAAACAACTTTAGATTAATCTTTGTATCTTCTTCCTTGTTGCTTCGTAGAAGTCACTGAACAACTCATTTCGTTTTCCTTGATTACAGATGTTGGTGTGAGTTGTACATTGCTTTCAACATCAACTTTTTGAAACTTTGTAGAATCACCACCTTGTTCACTTGATAAGTTGTTACAATATATACAAGTTAAATATCAAATTTGTACACAAAACCAAGTTTGAGATAACCAAGAAACTTAAATATGCAATCATATTCCAATTTCAAATTCTTTCTAGAAACATATTACTAATAAATATACAAGAAACAATATAGAATTAAGGAGAAGACTGGTAAATACTTGACAGTTCTCATCTTGCAGTAGTACTAAGAGTCCTACACAGAGAAAGATCCATAATTCCAAATAACCTAGATAACAAAATGCCAAATCCTTATCTGCAAAACAATAAGTGTGTATTTGGGAAAAGATTAAAAATGAAAATTATTTCAATATTCAGCTTATTTTTTCTACTATTCATGGACTCCACTGTACTAGTTCAACTAACTTTTACCTTTATCTACAGTACTTTTAACAATAATTTTTTAGTTTCAGCAAAATAAGTGATATTCAAACACACCCTAAAAATCCAATTTCTAGCCAACATTTAAGAAACATTAATAACATTAATAGAAGAGAAACAGTACAGTGTAGAAAGTTTGAAACAGTGCAGTGTAGTGCAGATTTTGGTTGTAAAAAAGTGTAGATTTTAAATGTAAAATGCAGATTTTATGTAGGAAAATAGTGCAGAACAAATTTTATTCACTGAGAAATTTAAACAAAAACACAAAACAAAAACAGAGATAACCAACACAACACAAGTCTTCAAGTAAAGCCTAAAGCCTCTTGGCTGGAGATGTCTAACAAAATGGAACAACCTCAACATGCATAAAAAAATTCAACACCTAAAATAACAAAACAACCATTAGTCAACTCAAATAAGCCTTAATCATAATTGCAGTATGAATTCATAGATGTAAAGATTACATAAAAAAGGCAAATTCTTCAAACACAATGAAATTCTACTGGATATTTTTAGTCACAATTTTTTTTTTTTTTTTAATTAGTAAGGTTTAGACCTAAGGGGAAGGGGAGATTCAAATTTCTGACCTCACTTCAAAAGGGTTCCCAATAGACTGTGGTATCCCTTGGGGTTTACACATTATCAAATATCTGATTATAAACTTATCAAATAATTACTTACCTGAAGGTGTTTACAATCACTACAATTATCACAAACAATCAAAATCAGCATGAGAACAAAAGCATTAAAATTTTAAAACTGGGCTTTTATGTTAAATTATAAAAAGCAGATTACAATTCTTAAATAGCCACAATTTTCATAAATCAAATATTGTCAAAAGCATAAATAGATAACAAACCAAATCCAATTTATCAAATTGTTTGAAGCTATAGGCGATAAGAGTGCAGCCCTGTAATCAATAAGTTTTTGGTAAGAATCAATTCATGGACAACAAATATTTCATCATTTGATGGGAGACTTCAACTAATCCAAACTTCCCGTAAATGTTGTATTTCTTTTTGGTATTCATGTTTATTGGACCAACATTTTTGTTCTAGCTACACAGAAAATCAAGCCGATTGAGAGCTAGTTCAACAGGTTTCTATGAAAAAGTACTAATTCCTCTGCCTCAGGTGTTAAGGTTTTTATTTTTTTTTTTTTTGGTAAGTGTAATCAATAATTTTACCAAGGTACATATAAAAAAATGATCCCCATTAGCCTTTACTGGGTGCTAGCCAATCATTATTTCTCTCATAAACCATGATAAGGCTGCACAACAAAAATGCATATATAGTAATGTAGACATTAAAAATGCCTTTAATCTAAGTATTATACCAATGTCAAGATGACCTACAATTACCATTTACCAAATAAAGGTTTTTTAGAGTTATTTTATTCCAAAAACCACAAATGCTAACCTTGAGATCAACATTGATTACATATATTGAAAGAGACAAATATATTGAGGAATGAAACATCAATCTAAATGTAGAAAGAAGCATTATCAATAGTAGTACCATCGTCCACCAATTCCTTGCAATAGAAATCCCATCTTCTAAACTTTGGTTGCTTCAAGAGAATTTATTTTGAAATAGAGCAGCGTGAGAGTTGTTGACAACTATAATCAAACACATTGTAGGCAATCCATTAATAAACAATCAACACTCTTAGACGACTACCAAAGGCTTTCTATGGGTATTTTAATTTAACACTAGGCTTTTGGGGCTTACTGGTCGAATCTCTAATACTCACATTATCTATTTCCCTGTATATTTTTTTTCCTAGAACCTAAGCCATTGCGTTGGCTTGGATCAATCCCATGTTATACTTTTCATACTTTCTTTTTGATAGTAATACAATTTCCGCCTTTTCATCAAATAATAATAATAATAATAAAAATCGAAACTGAATTTAACTCCCAACTATTAAAACAAATTAAAATAGAGACTCACTTAAATAGCAAGTTCCATTCAATTACACACCATATGAATTTATTTCTATTTTTTTAAAGAGAATCCACATTGGTTCTTCCATTGATATTATTTTGAAACACCCTACCCTGTGGTGATGTTTGAGACTTCCCTTAAAGTATTTCAAATTATTACCATTTTTCTACATCTTAGCAAATAAATTTTTGTATCAAATTATAAGTTAGTGTTTTTTTTTTTTTAAGTAAATAATTTTATTAGAAAAGGAAAAGAGAGGAAAAATTAAAAGATGTATACATTCCCATTTCAAAGAATACAAATCAAAGGGAAATTGAGTTTTTTTTTTTTTTTTTGGGATAATTTAAAGGGAAATAGAGTTGTAAAAACTCGATAAAAGACAACAAAGGGATGTCGCTTCTGTTATTTCCTTCACAACACATGTTCCACATAACACATAATGGCATAGCTAGAGCGTGAGCTCTGCATGTTTGTATCTCTTTGAATTGGGAAACTTGCTGACTTAACCATGTACAAAAGGGTTTTCAATTAATTATATAACTTTAAGTCTAGGAAGAATGTTATTTTGAGAAAGATATTCCTCCATTGTCAATTGACCTGACCATATCAATTTGTTTGTTGATTTTTAGCATGAACATAACTCTAATATCTTACTTGCTCAAAAGTTAGAAAAATAATTGCATTGGATGCTCCCATAAGTTATGTCATTTTCCATAAGTTACTGGTTATTACTGAAGTAGACATATATGTAAGTTTTTTTTTTTTAATTTATTTTTTTTTTTTTAAATCACATAATGAGGAAACTTGTAGGGATGTAAAAGTTTTTATCACATACGTAAGGTTATTATTGAAGCATAGATTTATGTAAGATTTTATTTTTAAATTAGATAATGAGAAAACCTGTAGAGATGTAAAAGTTTTTATCACATTTGCGTACCTAATATTCAATGAAGACAAAAGGGAAGCATGAGAGAAGGATTGTATGTAGTATTCTGGATAAAAGGGAGGAATTGGTACTTCAGTAGATGTATTAACAATTCGCTTACTTCTACTACTACTTTGGGCTTGGCTTTTTCTCAAACACCTTTTATATGTAAAGCAACAAATAGGTTTAAGTCCCTACCAAGTGAGCATAAACAACCTTACCATGCTGAGGACCATTCTAAGTAGTAGGAAGTAAACAGAAGTAAACAAACCAAAATTGATGGCCTTTTTGTAAAAGAAGCAAGATGCAAACTAACGCCAAAGTTGACATTCATCAAGTATTAATGTGTGTGTGTGTGTATTTATCACAAACCATACATTATCAATTTATCATCAATAATAAGATCAAATTCAAAATCCCAAAATCAAGGCCTTCAAAGTAGAAAGGAACCTAAATACCTAACTTCCCATACAACAGTAGCTACTTCATTAATTGAGTCAAAGACAACAACCCAAACTATCCAAACCCCAATTTTGGTTCAAAACCGAGATGGAAAAATAAATTTTCCACCTTAAATCGCCAGAACCTAAAAGAAAAAAAGAAAGAAAAGGAAAAAAAAAAAACCCTTTTAATGCCGACAAACCAAAGGCCAACCATTCAGACACAGCAACCCAAAACACCAAAGCAAATTACCCACAACCACAAAAAAAATTCCATGAACAATTGAATTGGAAAGAGAATATTATATAGGAAGTAATAACTGGGCAGATAGATTTTCAATTGAAGACCAAATCAGAATTCTTAACTCAACAAATATGGTGAAAAAATTCAAAACCCAAACCAAACAAAACCCTAGCTCACACACAAAGACAGAAATTTACAGAGTTATACCTCTTTGGTATGAGCAAAGCAGTGAGGAGGTAATTCTCTTAATCCTCAGTGGCTTCGAGCTTCCAAAGCTTTTTCCAACTAATATTAGTTTGTGGTTGGCGTATCAGTGAGTTGGGTTGCAAGATGGTAGGCAGATTTAATGGAGAATTTTCCATTGGGGTTTGGTAACCATAGAAGCTTGTCTGGTCTCGGGGTGGGAGGATGGGGAGATAAGAGATTTTGTGATTTGGGGGAAGGAGTAGAGTAGAGAAGAGATGCGTTTTGAGTTTTTGATTTTTAGAGTTGGGGAGAATAGTTATAGGGTTTGATTTTCAGAATTAGGAAGAAATTTAGCTGAAATTTCGGGCTTGAATGAGAAGTTGAAGCGTTACACAATATGCTTTTGGATTTTAGTTTTTTTTTTATTATTTTTTTTTAAAGCTGAAAATATATATTTTTTCTTTTTTAATAATGCTAACGTGTAAAATTGTGGAGAGAGTAGAGGCTTTGGTTATATATATATATATATAGATGATGCCATGAAATTTTCGGGTTCCTCCTTAAAAAAAAAAAAAAAAACATTGGCATTTCTTTTCTCTAAACAAATGGTTTTTTTTTTTTATTTAAAAAAAAAAAATCTTCTTTTAAAAATACATATGAAAACTCGTTTTTGTGAAGGATTTTCTTTTTCAAATTTCGTTCATTCAAAATAAATCTTTCCCTCTCAAAAAATAATAATATTCTCCCAAAACTTTTTCTCCTTCATCAAAAACATTTTCTCACAAAATGCCTTTTTCCAAAACTTTCTTTTCTCAAAAAGTTAATGTTCTTTTAAAAGTAAAGAAAAACTCCTTTTTACAAAATATGCAAAAAAAAAAAAAAATTATAGAAAAATATTTTTCAAATAATTCAGGCATTTCTTTCTAGAATTGTTGTTTAAAACATTTTCTTAAAATTGCATCTTTAGGGATTTGTGCCTATGGTTCAATTCCATTGAACCCATAGGCACCAAGCTTACATAGTCACTTCCTTCTCTTTGGCACTAACATATCTCCATTGTTATCTTTTTTTTTTTTTTTTTTTTGCATGGTAAAAATGAGAAAACATGGTGGCTGACAACAAGGTGCTATCCTTCCAACCCTCTTTTTTTATTTTTTTGTTGTAATTTATTCTTGCATAATATTTAGTATTCACATGCTATCTATGTAGTAAATAAATATTCACATGCTATTTGTATATTATTTTTAGCTACATGGTAAATATCCTTCACATGCTATATATATACATATATATATATATTTATATTTTATTTATTTATTTATTTCACATGTTTTGATTGTATATATTCTTTGATGTAAATATTCACATGATGTGTTATATGTAAATAAATACTTACATGTATATATATAGATATATTGTTTGTATAAAACGTTTTTTCAAAAAATCAAAATGCCAAATATCTTATTTCTTCACTAAAAGATAACGTTTGAAATAAATTAAAATGGGGTACTATCCTTTGGATAGGCGGTATGGAGTGCCTAACACCTTCCTTACACGTAACCGAACTTTTGAATCCAAGATCTTTGGTTCAAGACTATTGGTTTACCTTAATTAAAAACACTTAAAATTGGCTTAGTTAATTAAGTGACTTAAAATGAATTAGACAAATAGGTGACCAATCACACCTTAGAGCATCCACAGCAGTGGAGCTAAAAATTTAGCAATTTAGCTCCACTAAAAGTTAATTTATCTATTTTACCTACACACATGCTACAACAGTGGATCTATTTTAGCTTTCAACACAATAAAATAATATATCTACTACAATAAAATATTCTATCTCACTACAATATCTCACTACAGTAAAAACTCCACAAACCGATCCACCACCACGGCCAACCAAGAACAACCGCCCACAACCACCATGAAATCCAGCCAAACCACCAACATGAAACCCAGAGATGGGACGGCGATGAAGATTAGCAATGAAGGACTGGGCGATGAAGATCGGCGATGAAGATCGGCGATGAAGGACTGGGCGATGAAGATCTGTGATGAAGATCAGCGATGAAGATCGGCGATGAAGGACTAGGCGATGAAGGATCGGCGATGAAGATCGGTGATAAAGATCGGCGATGAAGGACTGGGCGATGAAGGATCGACGATGAAGATCGGTTATAAAGATTGACGATGAAGGATTGGGCGATGAAGATGAACCCAGAATAGTTGGCGAAGCAAAGAGTAGATGAGGGAGAGAAAAAAAAAAATGAGAAGGAAAAAGGAAGAAAGAAGAGAAGCCGGAGAGAGAAACAATGAAAAAGAAAGAAAGAGAAAATATTTTTTAAATGAAAGAGGTGAGAGAAATTTATTAAAATATATATATATATATATTTTTTTTAGATAGATGTGCACTGTAGCAAATCAGCTAAAGAAAATAAGTATAGCTCCACTGTTGGAGCTTACTTTTTGTGTTTGTGGAGCTAAATTTTAGCAATATAGTAATATGCCTCCACTACTGTGAATGCTCTAATACAAAACCAATGGTTGGTGGCAACTCATAAAATAAAAATAAGACAAAGGGACTCATACACACACACACCCCTCACCCTAGAGACACAAACACACAAATAGTCACATCGCTAAGGACCCAATGTGCAATACCAACACTTAAAAATCTGATTTTTGGGGGCATCCACACCCTCATAATCACAAATTTTCATTCCTCTCAAAATTTGGACGAATTGAAGGGAATGAAATTAGATTTAATGAAATTTTTACTTAAACTCTCAAAATTTCGGAGTTCTCGACTTTGCATGTTGCTGTCCCCAACCATCTAGGCTGTAGTATTTTCGTTTGAAACTTCAAAGAGAGGTAAGTCATGGAGTTTTTTAGAGTCTCTGCGTGGGAATGCTATGATTCTGTGGCTTGCTATTGGAGATTTTAATTAATTTTCTGGGTTGTCAAAGAAGGAAAGGGTGGTACAAGACCGGCTCACCAGAAGGCTAAGTTTAATGATGCTATTAATTGGTCTGGTTCAAGGATATGGGATTTGTATGGCTGAAATATACATGGTTATATCAAAGAGCTGATGGGGTTCATATTAGGGAGAGATTGGGTAGGGCTCTAGTGACGTCGGATTGGTTGTTAAAATTTCCATCGGCTAAGCTATATCATCTGAGTTCTTCTCTCAGATCATTGTCCTCTTTCATTATATATGTAGGTGATACCAAAAAAAAAAAGGAGTGGCAGAATTTGGTGGTTTGAGTCCATGTGGTTAAAAGATTCTAGATGTGAGAGGGTGGTTAGCGAGGCTTAGGATGAAGGATTATATAGTGCATGGAATCGGCTTGAGGTATGGAATAAAAATGAGTTTGGGCAAGTGGGGAGTCAAATTGCCAGATTGCAAAAGCAATTGGAATGGTTAGAATTACAACCTACTTCTACTGATATTATTAAAGCTCTAAGGGATTCTAAGGTGGAACTTAATTGTTGGCTTGATAAGAATGATACAATGTGGTATCATAGGTCTTGTTTAGATTGGTTCCAAGCTAGAGATAGCAATACCACATATTTCCACTCTAAAGCATCTACTCGTTACCAGAAAAACCTTATTGTGGGGTTATTTTTTTTTAATTTTTTTTATATATAAGAAAGAAATTTTACTATTGCTTAATCTAAGTGTATATGTGTGTGAAGCTCCTTCTTGGAGACTTCAATCTCGGCCCTTGCCCTCCCACACCCCACAAGTACTTATACCTGTGGAGTGATCATTGCACCAAGAGTATGGGGTGGTTATTGTGGGGTTATTTGATTCACATGGATTTTGGCAGCAGGATAATGTTTAGATTGTGCTGAAATATTACTTAGATCTCTTTACTTCCTCTAATCCTACAGAATTTTCGAAGCTTCTAGATGCAATTCATCCTAAAGTTTTGCAAGAAATGAACCATATGTTGCTTAAAGATTTTCAAGCTTGTGAAGTATCAAAAGCTTTAAAGTAAATGTATCCTCTTAAAGCTCCAAGACTTGATGGGATGCCTCATCTTTTTCTCCTTTTTTTTTTCCCAACATTTCTGGCCTACAATTGGGAATGTCATCACAAAAAAGGTATTGGATTTTTTAAACCTAGGTAGTACTTCTCCAAAGTTTAATGAAACTCATATTGTTTTGATTCTAAAAATTAAAAATCCTAAGAGAGTGACTAGTTATCTCCTAATTAGTTTATGTAACGTGGTCTGTAAGTTAGCCTCTAAGGTCATTGCAAATAAGCTAAGAAAGATTTTACCTTCTATTATTAGTGATACCCAAAGTGCCTTTGTACATGGCAGGTTGATTGCTGATAATGTTTTAGTGGCTTTTAAGACTATGCATCACATTAGTCAAAAGAAAGGAGTTTCTAAGGGAGAGATGGGCTTGAAGCTTGATATGGGTAAGGCTTATGATAGGGTGGAGTGGGGGTGTCTTGATAGAATTATGGAAAAATTGGGTTTTCACATTAGATGGTTAATATTGCAACGTATTTCCTCTATCCCTTATTCTATGAGGATTAATTGGAAACCTTATGGGTGTATTTCCCTTTCTAGAGGTTTAAGACAAGGGGACCCTCTCTCTCCTTATATTTTCCTTTTACGTGCTGAAGATCTTTCATCTTTGATTAAATAGTCTATCTCTGATGGTGTTTTGGAAGGTAATTCTGTTTGTAGAGGGGGTCCTAGATTATCTCACTTATTTTTTGTAGATGATAATCCTTATTTTCTGTAAAGCTTCTATTGAGGAATGTGACCCTTTGCATCATCCCCTAAAAGTGTATGAGATAGCATCTGGCCAACAAGTTAATAGAGCTAAAACTTCTCTATTCTTTAATAGTAATATTGCTCAAGGTATCCAAGATGAGGTAAAGTCTAGGTTTGGGGCTCAGGTAATCAGACAACATGAGAAATAATTTGGCCTCCCTTCTTTGGTGGGAAGGAATAGTAGAAATAATTTCAATGACATTAAAGAAAAACTTGCTAAAAAGTTAGTGGGATCGAAGAAAAAGTTATTGTCTAAAGCTGATAAGGAAGTGTTGATAAAGGCAGTTGTACAAGCTATTCCAACTTATACCATGAGCTATTTCAAAATTCTTGATACCTTCTGTGATGAATTGACAAGTGTAATTCAGAATTTTTGGTGGGGTCAAAAACAAGGAAGAGGATTTCGTACCATACTGGCTAGTATGGCCAATATTTATTGTACCAGTACGTGCACCAGAACAGAAATGCCAACGTTTTGTACCGATTTAAATACCGGGCATACTTGCCATGTATTGGGTGTACCGACCGATTTCGAGTGTTTCAGCTGGTATCGGGCGTATCGACCGGAAAAGAAAAGAAAAAAAAAAGAAGCTTTTTTTTTTAATTTTTTATGTTTTGTAATTTTTAAATTTTTTTAAGGGCAAAACCACTCTCTCAGTCTCTCTTTCTCATAATCTCACGCCGTCTCTCTCACTTTCTCGATCTTTTTTTTTTTTTTTGTTGCTAAACCAGTCTTTCACTCTCTTAGTCTCCTAGTCTTTCTTTCTCTCACAGTCTCTCTTTCTCTCTCAGTTCACGTCAATTTAAGATTTAGTTTCTTAAATCTCATCTAAGCAAAAGCTAGAAGCTGTAGAGCATGTAAAATTTTGTATTTTGTTTTCTTAGTATATAATGAACAATTAAGGGTATGTTTGGTAACTGTTTTTTCCCCTTATTTTATGTTTCTAAAAACAATTTTCTATTTTTGAGACTAAAAAGCTTGTTTGGGAACCCAAAATGGATAGAAAACAAAAACTATTCTCAAAACTTAATTTGTGAAGAAAACTAAAAACACGCATAAGACTGTTTTCAGTTTCTAATTTTCCAAAGTCAATGAAAACATGCATTTAATTTAATGAATCTGTCTTATTTAATGAGTTAGCATTAGAGTTCAAATCCTAGTAACAACATATTTTAGTATTTTTTATTTTTTTTCATCAAAAAACTATCATTTTAATTTCAACTAACCAAACATGTTTTTTATTTCAAAAATACAAGAATTTTTTTTTCTTTATATTCCGAAAAAATTTTTTTTGAAAATAGAAAACAAAAATTGTTACCAAACATAACCTAAGCTTTCTGTTTATTTATTTATTTATTTTTTGTTTGTTTTTTTTTTTTAGTTGATGCTATAGTCTAAACTCATGAATAATTTGTTTTGAATTGAGGTACATCGATACTGAAATATATCGTTCCCCTAACCAAACCAGTATAGTCTCCAGTACGAGATTGACTCCCTTGGTCAAAAGTCGGATGAAAAAAAGTGGCTTGGCTTAGTTGTGATAAATTATGTGCTCGGAAGTCTTGTGGAGGAATGAGTTTTAAACAACTTAAACCTTTTAATTTGGTGCTTCTTACTAAACAAGGTTGGCGGCTTCAATTCTGTAAAGATTCTTAGGTATATCGTGTTTTCAAAGTTAAGTATTTTCTGGATTTGTGAGTTTGTTCATGCTTCTATGGGGAATAAACCTTCTTATGTTTTAAGGAGTATCATGGCTGTTCAACATGTTGTGAAGAGTAGATTATGTTGGCAGGTTGGTAATGGAAAAAATATTTGAATTTGGGGAGATAAGTGGCTTCCCTCTCAGTCTACATATTGGGTGGTGTCTCCACCGATGGGCATCCCAATTGAGAGCCGAGTCAGTGAGCTTATTGATCAAGTTAGTGGGGGATGGAAGTTTGAGTTGATTAAGCTAGTGTTCATTACATATGAGGGTGATGTTGTCTTTGGAATTGCTTTGAGTGCGAGGTTACTAGATGATAAGCATATTTGGGTTGAAACTTCCAATGGATTCACTACAAAAAAATGGGACTATCCTAGCGTTTGCAAAACCGCTGGGATAGCCCCAAAAAGTGCCGAAATAGGCCCAAAATTCCTATCCTGGCTCTTTTTTTCTCGACGCTTTAAACTACCGCGCAGTGACAGTCGGTATAGGGTCGCTGGACCAATACCAGCGCTTTCCAAAAGTGCCGAGATATGTCCCGGTGCTTTTCAGACCCTATCCCAGCACTTTTTAAACTGTTGCTATAGTTTTTTTTTTTTTCTTTAAATATAGGCTATAGCGGCAATTTAAAAGGGCCGAGATAGCTCTTTTTTTTTTAATATAGCCTATAGCGGCGGTTTTAAAAGCGTTGTTATAGGCCTCTTTTAAATATTGGCTATAGCATCGGTTTCAAATGCGCCGCTATAGGCCTTACTTCTATACATGCTAAAAAGGCCTGTAGTGGCAGTTTCAAAAGTGCCACTATAGGTCCTTTTTTTAAAAAACAAATTTGGCAAAAAACTTTTCCCTGCATTTTGTTTTCACACCTTATTTATAGCTAAACAAAAATCAATATTAAATAAAGAACTAGATCTAGTTGACAAATGCCAATATAGACCTCACAATAATCAAACATATTCAAACTGTCAAATTAATATAATACAATAATAACTTTCTAACTATAATAATTGTTATGCCTAACCAACTGGCCGCATTTATGTGAAAATGACACCTGAATAGTGATATTTTAGCTTAAAACTACTCACAAAGTTTCCAAGAGGTTTCTGATGGGACAAGCATCTAAGAGATCACTTACAACATCAACAAGTGGAAGGTGGAGATGAAGGATGGAAGAACTATATAAGGAAAAGGCCCCCATAAAAAAAGGGGCATGTAATGTGGGAGAGGAAAAAAAAGAAAAGAAAAGAGAAAGAACACCTCGTACTGAAATAACTTGAGTAAATATAAGAACATTTTACCCTTGAACTCGACCGAGGAGAGTTTTCCTTATTATTGCGTTTATCTTCTTGGCTTGAATCCAAACTATTAAGGTCCACACTTGATTTACTAAGCCGCTCTCTTATATAGTCCACTCTCTAACAAATATATTGTGTTGGGCTTGTTGGGCCATCATCCATTGTTGATGGGCTGAGGGTCAAACTCTAGTCCTTATAATAATAATAATAATAATAATAATAATAATAATAATAATAGGTGTTTTTGGTCTTATTTTGGTCGTTTTCTATGTCTTAGGGGTATTTTGGTCATTTTTTAGGTTTTTGGTGGGGGGGTGTTTCAGTTAATTTTTAAGGTTTCAAGAGTGTTTAAGTTAGTATTTAGGTTTCAGAGGTACTTTGGTCATTTTTTAGGTTTTGGAGGTGTATTGGTCATTACGAAATAGATAAACACAAAGCAGTAACAGAATTTTAAAATACAAAATAAATAAACATTGACAGATTCTAAACAATCAATTGGTAAAAGGAATATAAAATAGATAAACATTGATAGAGTTTAGACAATTAATTAGTAAAAGGAACTAATTGAAGAAAATCAATTAGTAAAGGGAACGAGTAAACCTTATTCCAGCACTTTCAGAAGCACTAGGATAGGTAAATCACATAAGGGAATGAGTAAACCTTATTTCAGCGCTTTTAAAAGCGCTGGGATAGGTAAGTCACATAAGGGAAGGAGTAAACTCTATTCCAGCACTTTTAGAAGCCCTAGGATAGGTCAATCACATAAGGGAATGATTAAACCCTATTACAATGCTTTTAAAAGCGTTGGGATAGGTAAATCACATAAGGGAATGAGTAAACCTTATTCCAGCGCTTTTAAAAGTGCTGGAATAGATCAATCACATAACGGAAGGAGTAAACCCTATTACAACGGTTTTAGAAGCACTATGATAAGTCTTCAATATCAGCAAAGGAGTAATACTCTGTTATAACACTTTTAAAGCACTGTAATAGGTGCTTTAAGATAATAGAAAATTTTAAATAAAAATATTGTTGTAAACAACCTATCCGGCGGTTTCAAAAATGCTGGAATAGGTTTTACATATGAAAAACCTTAAAGCATCGGTTTTAAAACTACTAGAATAGGCTCTTTACAAAAAAGAAATTAATTAAAAAAAAAATCGATATTTCTACCCTGTAATGGCGGTTTGAAAACACTGTAATAGGTCTACCTATACCAACGGTTTCTAAAACCACCACTGTTGAACCACCGTAATAGGGCAACCTATACTAGCGGTTTCTGAAAGCGCTACTATAGGGTGACCTATTATGGCGGTTTTGAAAAGCGCTAGGAAAAAAAAGCTGGTGCAGGACAAGTTTTTTGTAGTGATTGTTTAGCATTCGAAGTGCCTATAAGATTACTTTGGACTATTCTTCTGATGGTGATGTTATCTCTTCTTCTAATGGTAGTAGTTTGCAACGGTTTTGGAAGAAATTGTGGAAGGTTCGTGCAACTCATAAGTACACCGGTGTGGGGATATTCTTCCAACTAAGGATAATCTTTCTAGAAGACATGTAATTTAAGGAAGTGCTGGCAAATAGTGTAATTCTGCTGCTGAATCATCAGGAATTTTTTTTTTTTTGGATTGCTCGCAAGCTCGTGAGGTGTGGGAAGGTTCAAAGCTGTTCAAACTGGGGCTTTCTTTGCAATTTCAAAACTTTATGGACTTGATGTGGTACGTGGTAATGGAAGCTCAGTTTAAGGAAGACCAGTTGGTACATGTCATCATGATTCCATGGGCCTTGTGATATAATAGAAATGAAGTGAGGCATGGTAAGGTTAAGAAATCTAGTTTGGATTTATTGCAGTGGTGTTATCATTATATAGATGAGTATCATTCGGCTAATATGTTGGTTTCAAAGTGTTATGTGCTTTTTCAGAGAAATTGGGTCCCTCCTTTATCCCTTCCATATAAAGTAAATGTATATGGAGCTACTTTTGTGACAATGAAAGAGGCTGGGGTTGGTGTTGTTTACTATGATGATGAGGGTAGGGTGGGTGCTACTCTTAGTAAAAAGATTTAGGCTTCTCTTGGTGCTATTGAGGTTGAGGAAATTTTTTTTGAAACTAGCCCTCAATTTGCTAAAGATATGGGCATCCCGAAGTTTATTGTTAAAGGTGACTCTCTAAATATATTTCATGCGTTGGATGAACAGTCATTTCCTATGTTTTGGTGGCTTCAGTTATCTATGGTATCAGAGCAGCTAGTCATGAGTTTTGTAAGAGTAGACACTCAATTTTGCACCCATAATTTAAATTTGAGAGATGACCAAAATAACCACTTTAAGTACCCAAAAATCATGATTGCATATTAGGTATTAAGTCATTCATCGCATATCATAAAAATGATTTTGAGATTCTAACGATCACGATGATATGTTTGGTTTCCAAATCAGACCGATGGATTGAAAGATATCACAAGATCAAGTTTTAACGGTCTGCATACATTCATTTGAGTGGAACTAATCACACATGATTAATTTAAGTTAATTTTGATTGATTATCAATTAAAATTAATTAAATGAATTTTTATGATTGGTGGAATATTTTTATTGAAAAGTGATTGATTGCATGAGATTAAAACAAATAAGCTAATAATATTTAAAGAAGGTAGATAATTAGACTTTTGGGATAATTATTTTGAAAATTCTAATTATCACTTTGGGATGAATTTTATCATGAAAATAACTCTAAAATTCGTCCAAATATAGTTTTAGACTTAGAAAATACTTCAAAAACGTGCTAATCAAGTAGCAGTTTTCAAATTTACATTCCATGGCACTTTTGGTGTAGTAAAATTCGAAATTAGAACTAGGATATTTATGGCAAAGTTGTAGAGAATCAGATTTCCATTCAGTTAAAAAAATTTCAACTTAATCCGAATTTTGAGTAAAGAAATAAGATTAAAATATTGAAACGTGTTCAAATTTGGAAAATCAGCTTACTCTTATCCAAATCTCATTTTTTAAGGATTTTTTCCCCTACATTTTTTGCTTGTTTTTTAAGCTGATCAGACTTATTTTTCAAGCAATCAACACATTTATAAATAGAGGAGACCTCCCAACATTCAGCACCCCTCTACCCTTAACGTTAAAGAAACTTTGAAAGTCTGACTTTAAGATTTCTTTTTTGTTAAGTGATAATTCTTTAGAACTCAGAGAGATCCATTCTCTCTGACTTCTAAAGCAATTCTCCTATAGAATTCATTCGTGCATTGATGCAGGTTTTAAGTTTATTTCTTGCATTGATGCAAGTATTAAGTTTCTTTATTAGCACGTATGTTTAATTGTGCATTCCATGTTAACATTTGAACATCAATCTCTAGCATGATCTTTCTTTCTTTCAAATCCTGATTCCATGATTAGAATATAATGATGATTTGATTCACATGCTTGAACATGTAGATTTAGGGTTGTTCGTAACATAGTCTTAGATCTATGGTTATTTGTTATTAAATGTTTCAAATTTGCAATTTTCCCATTATTTTTCATATCCAAAAAAATAGATCTGCAATTTTCTTGTTAAAAATTCATTCTTTTTCATATCTAAAAAACAGATCTGCAATTTTCTTGTTAAAAATTCATCCTTTTTCATATCTAAAATCATATTTGAAATTTTCTTATTAAAAACTCATTCTTTTTCACATCTAAAATCAGATCTAAAATTTTCTTATTAAAAACTCATTCTTTTTCACATCTAAAAACAAAGCTGAAATTTTCTTATTAAAAGCTCATTTTTATTTTTCATATCTAAAATTAGATTTGAAATTTTCACATTAAAACCCATTCATTTTCATATCTAAAAAATAGATTTGAATTTTTCTCACCATAGATTTCTTTATTAAAATCCAAATTTCCACTTTGTCATCAAAACTTTTTTTTTATTTACAAAATTGACATCAGATCTACACATTTTTATTCAAAACATTTTTTTCCACATTAAACATCAGATTTGATTCTTTACAATAAGAGTAGAATGTAGATTTGAGGTTTCTAAATAACATTTAGCCATAGATCTAAGAAAACTAACATAACATGTTACATTTCATAATCTATTGCATATCATTGGTGTAAATACCGTATTTTGTCCGTCTTCGATTCACATGTCAGACCCTAAAAATCTCAAAAATATTAACTTTCTTCCACGGGGCCACGGAAACATCTGGATTGACGTGGCATAACCCATTCGGGCATTGGAGCACTCAAAGTGCCATTTCAAGTCAAGTTGACCAAAATGCCCCTGGTCAACCTTGAGTTGACTGAAAGTCAAAGCTGGTTAAAATCATCACAAAACAATATTTTTCACGTTTCTACATCAAACTCGAGCTACTCGGTGATTTTCATCAAGTTTGACCAAGTTTGACCCTAAGGTTGACTCCTAAAGGCCCAAAAACCCTAATTTTGATCTAACCATCAAAATGGGTTGAGACTAGCATCATTGCTAAGATTATTGAATTCTTTTTACAACGACTAATCATGGGTCAAAATCGGAGCTAAAACGGTCAAGATATCCTGAAAATCGTGCAAAGCGCGTCAGCTCGCTTCCTGAAATCATAACTTTTGATCCGACTGTTGGAATTTCAATTTCTTTAGTGTTCGGAAAACTAGACACCCATACCCTTTTAGGGACACCAAGATCAACTAAATCCAAGCCCGGGAAAGCCTTCAAAAAGGCCTCCCAAGTCGGCGGCCACTAAGTGGTTGCTAAAGTAGATTAAAAAAAAAATTTGGTTAATTTGGAGCATTTTTCTAGGCAGATTCTCTTTCTTTTCCTCTCTAAATTCTCTCCCAAACACATCAAAAAACCTTTGATTTCTCTATTTTCTCAACAATCAAGAGTAGTGTTCTTGCACTCTTTTTCCTATCCTTAGTCTTAAGACCTTGGATTTGAGATTTTAAGGGTGTAGATATAGCTTTTTAGCTACAATCTGTACCCTTTGCTTTATCTTTCTTCATAGCTTATCTATTTTAGCATATCTCCTTGCTTTTTGCCATGTTTTACAGCTTTGATGTTGTTGGCCTAGCCTTCTTGGGCTAGAATATGCCTAAATTTTGTGTTTGTGCTTAGATCTAAGTGTTTATGTGCTCCTTGCCATGTTTATGCTTAGATCTACTTGTTTATGTGCTCCTTGCCATGCTTATGCTTAGATCTATATCTTTGTGTGCTTCGTGCCATGCTTATGTGTCTAGATCTACATGTTGGTTGCTATGTCATGTGCTTCTAAAGCTTTTTTTTTTTTTTTTTAAATTTTATTTATCTCTTGTTATCTGTTTTTTCCATGTGCTTTGGCCCTTTAGGTAGGGTGTAGATCTAGATCTTGTGGTCTAGGCCTACATCCATACATCTATGCCTATATCAAAGGGTTTGGATCATTTCCTTTATGCACTTGTATGCTTGCTTGCTTCTATGCTTTATATCCATGTTTACCTATCTAGATCTAGGCTTCGCCATAATTTGTGCCCTCTGTGGGCTTGTGCTTGTCAGTCTTTGAGACCATTTGCTTATGTGGTGGCATTCGTCCCTCTTGTGGATTGTTTAGGTGTGACCACTTGTGAGATACACCTCCTTGGTTTCAGTTTGCTTGATGTATACCATTTCTCCACTTTGTACGATGTTACGCTTTCCTTACTTGCTTTGTGCCACCCGTTTGGCCTTCTTTCCTTCTTTGCATCTTTGCACGCTTGCCTATATGTTCATGCATGAGTTTGTGTGTTGTCCATACTCCAATCCATTAGAATTATGGACACTCGATCCGAATCTACATTTGTCCTCTTAGGACACCCCCTTTTGTTTGATAACATATTTGTTTGCCCTCGTTTGGCTCTCTCTTTGATAGTTTGTCTTTTAGCATACTTTCCTTCTAGTTGTTTCTTTTCTTGTCTGCTGGCTTGTTACCTTTGTCATTGCATGTGCACACTTGGAGCATGGGCACTTGGAGCAAGGGTGCGACCTTCTAGGAGTAAGCGAAAAGGGGTAAGGATAAAAGAAAGAAGACACAAGCCCACAAGGGGCAATGTTTAGTAGATTAGTAGGCCTAGCCTGCCCGAGTGGTTACATCTTTCTCCCTCTCTCTTTGCCTCTTCTCTAGAGCAATGTATTAGGGTTCCCCCTCTCCTTGTACCCTTTATCTTTCTTGTTCTTTCCTTGGGCCGCGTTCCTTGGGTATGGCAATGTCTATTTTACATTTCTTGTATCTTGTTGGGCCATACCTTTGGAATGTTGGCAATGTCGTTTTACTTTCTTGCTCTGTGTGATAGCATTGTGCATGATGTTATATATATATATATATATGCCTGCGTGTGTGTGGGTGATCATGCACTTTGTATGATGGACTCTCATGGCTATGTGAGCGACCCTTTTTAGTTATGAGAGCTCTTGACCTTGTGGCATGAGTATGTGCTCAAGGCATTTGTTACAGGTGCAAATTCATGTCATATTGTATGCATAATCATCGCGGTGTGACACGTATCAACATGCTTGATGCTTTGAGGGGCTTAGCATGAGTATGTTGGCACACACTGTATGCATAGACATGAAACCTTGCTGGTACGCCATAGTGCACCAAACACGAAACTCTGTAGGATTTTCACTATGAAAATGGGCATCCCCATTTCCATATTCTCACAGCGAAAGCTTGGTGAGAATAGCATTTTGCATACTATGACGCATCTGCGGTGAAGCATTGCTAGATTTCTACCACGAAAATAAGGTGAAATGTTGCAAGATTTTTATGGTGGAAATTTGGCATCGATTCCAAACACACTATGAAAGCATTGATTGGGACCACACCTTTTCCGAAACCAAACCTTGAAGCCCAATTCATTTAAATCCCCAAAAGCTAATACCAATAGCTTGATTTTTAACTGCCAATGTCCTTCAATTAAGATTTTACCAAAACAAAGGACTGTCTATGGACAGGCGTTGTGGGGTGCCTTACACCTTCCCCACACGTAACCAGACTTTCGAACTCAAAAATCAAGATTTTTTATCCATTCGCATTAGATTAGGAAAAACGACCTTTTTCTTAGCCTAGGATTGGTAATAAAATCAAATAGAGTTAGGTGACCAATCACACCTTAGAAAAAAACCCAATGATTGCTGGCTACTTCACTTACCTTGGTAATTCTTCAAAATTAACTCATATTCTAGTTACACACATGAGGCATACCCTCCTCCACAGTACCCGAGCTCCGAGCTTTATATGCACGTGCATATCCTCCAAAATAAAAATTGTGCAAGTGTCGCTGTGATGAGTGGTCGAACTGCCGCGAGGCATCGACAGACTGGTGACTCCACTAGGGACACTTAGAGAGTTTATTTTCAAATGGTTTTTCAAAATTGGCTTTGAAGTATTTTCGTATGTGTGAAACTTTCCTGCTTTCCTGAGCGTGCTTTACAGCTTTCCTTCACTTGTGCGAACCTAGGGTAGTAGATTTAATTTCTGCTACACCTTTATCTGTTCATGTATCTATTGTGCTTGGAAAGACTTTCCCCTTTCATTTCAAAATGCATGACATCACCTCTCATATTGGGTTGAAGCCGGATTTAGCGTTGAAAGCGAATGCTATTTACGTATACCTTAGATAGTTACTGGATGCCAAATTGTAGGCTTTTCTTGGGTCCATGGGTGGACAGGATTATGCTAAAAAGGCTGCCTTGATCTGATCTATCCCACAACTTCTATGAAGGGAAGGATTAGATGATCGAGGTTCCCCCCTAAGAATAGGACCAATTTACTAGTTAAGTCGTGTCTCATATAGTTGGCCTAAACTAAGTCAAAATCTGTGAGGATTAGGAAGAGCCAAAGCCGAGTGAACATCTAAGCCTAGGGTAGGATATCCTTCTTAGGATTGTTTTCAACATGAGTAAAGAGGAAAGTGTCCAGTTTCCATTTGCAGGTTTACCCATTTGCTTGCGTCAAAGAGTTGTGCTCTACTCCAGGTTCTATCCATCCTGTTTACACATCATCTGTGATTAACCCCTAGGGAAAAGCAACCCTATTGCTTGCGCATTAGATCATACCCAATCCCTAAGGGTTTCCAACCCTACAAGGGCATGCATGCATACCCCAATGGCTTTGTCATGTAAATGTGTACAGATAAAATTTGTGGCAAGTAGCCGGAACTCTGCGCCAAGGAAGATGCTGCCAAGAGTTCAAGATCCTCTTCGAGCAAAGCCATCCAGAATGAAGCCTCTTCATTGTAAATCTGAACTTCCTTGTATTGTAAAAGGCCCACTGTTGGAGCCATTGTCTATAGCCCATGTTCTGGGGGCATTATAAAAAGCCAAATTTTGTAAAAGCATTGTTTACTATGTAATCAAAAGAGAAGGGTCCATCTCGCAATTTCAAGCACGATATGAAAGTTCCGGTTACTTGCCAAGCTTATGCGTTAATTTCGCATCACTATAGAAATTCACCATGATAAAAACCCGCTCAAGGGTCCAAGCCAATAGCTTTGAAAATGATAGGTGCATTTTTAATGAGCAAGAACCTAAACTAACTTTGTGCTTGTTTTGTGTTTCCACATTGTCAAATTTTCAAATGTACCCCATTTCTTGCCTGTCCCATTATTTTCCTTTCTAGGATTATAAAGAGAAAAGATTGCTCAAAGGAAATAGCCAAGTTACCATCACATCGTGATCCTATCATCATTAGGTCTCGTGCTAAAGAGATGTCTACTAGTGGTCCTTCCCCCATTGAGAAAAACACTCATGAGATTGCTCTCCTGAAAGAGTAGATGGTCAAAATGATGTGTATGATGCAGCAAATGGTTGTAGGAGGAGGCTGAGATTCATCTGGTCCTACTTTAGAGGGCTCTATGACTCAGTTTGATAATGAGACTCGGCTGCCACCAGATCCAAATCAAGGCCAAATCACATTTCCATTCGTCCCATAAGGGGGTGACCAAGGAATGAATCCTTCTAAGGATAAGACCTCAGAGTCTGGTTATGATTAGGTCAAAAATCAAACAGAGACCCTGACTGAGAAAATCTATATCATAGAGGGCTCCGATGCCCGAGGAAGTGTCGATTTGGACAATCTGACCAATTTCCCTCAGGTCATTATGCCTCCCAAGTTCAAGGCACCCAAGTTCATCAAGTATGATGGCATTGGAGATCCTTGTGCCCATCTGTGCATGTTTTGTAGGAAGATGGCATCCTATGGAGACAATCATCCTTTGCACTACCAGATTTTCCTAGATAGCTTGACTGGCCTTGTGGCCACATGGTATGTGAGATTGGAAAAGACCTCCAACTGGAGAGAGAAGACTAATGCATTTTTGGAGTATTACCAGTTCAATACTGAAATAGCTCCCGACTGTACAGTTCTTCAGAGGACAAAAAAGAAGAGTGGGGAATCTTTTTGTGAGTATGCCCAAAGGTGGCGTGAGCTAGCTACACAAGTGCTTCCTACTATGATGGAAGACTAAATGATCAAGTGGTTCATCAATAACCTTAAGCCTCCTTACTATGAGAAGATGATCAGTGTCTAAGTCACTCACTTCACAAGCCAGATTCCTATTGGGAAGCGTATTGATGAGGGTATTAGGAGCAAGAAAATAGTTGATCCTGAGGCTTTGAATTCTATGATAGAATAGCTAGTGAAAAAGGCAACCAACTGCAAAGGAAAGGAAGCTGATGCTCACATGATCGATAAAATGCTTGAAGGACCTAGGGGTGTTGTTTCTGCTTATACAGCCCCAAATGCCTGACCTTATCAACAATAGGTTTAGCCAGCCTAGGCACCTTATCGAGCATTCAATCAAAGGGGAAGGCCCGATCAACCCCGATATTGCAAGGTAGAGCCATGAAAATTTTCTTCGTTACCTATGCTCATGGCAGAGCTTTATGCTTATCTATTAGAGAAGGAGCTAGTGACTCCAATATTTGCAAAACCTAGAGATGGTCCTCCTTTACTCGGTTTTGACCCATCCAAGAAATGTGAACACCATTTTGGGGTCAAAGGGCACACCTCTGAAGAATGTGTGCATTTGAAACATCAGATCCAAGATCTCATTGACAACAAGCTAGTATAGTTTGCCAACACAATTGGGCCAAATGTCATCACCAATCCCTTGCCTCCTCATTAGGAAAGGAACATGAGTGCTATCTCTACAGTGGAGGAGAGGATTCTAGATTTCTTGTCCCCCTCATTCCCTTGGAAAGCCATGTTGTGGGCTTTAGCCCAAGAAAGTCAAATTGTTCTGGAGAACATAGGAGCCCTAGGGTTTGACTGGGAAATCTGCTCATTCTGTGACAAGGGGGATCGACATGCCCTATTCAATTGTAGAGTGCCCAGGGCGTAGGTTTAGAGTTTGGCCGACCACGGCATTATTTGGATCGAAAGAGAGGTCGTGTGGAGGAGTGATTGCATGGTAGCTAGCCTATGCCCTCTAAGTACCCAAGCGGGAACTAGCCACAACGCTATGTCAATAGGATCAAGGATCGACTGGGATAAGTACTTAACAAGAGTGCCTTTGTAAGGTTCCTCCAGGGATGAGAACGCTAGCTCCTCCAACTTCAGTCGTTATCGAAAAGATTATAGAATCATTTGTAGATTTAGGAGTGCCAACTTTAAAGAAAGAACAAACCATGCTAGCCATTGAGGGTTTTGCTTCTTTGATCTTATCTTTGCCTGGGATCGCCGAGCCGTCACCAGAATTTGTTTGGAAGGGAACTTCTGTTGTCCCTGCCATTCGACATTTTGATCCTCTAGTTCTGCTAAAGTCTATCCAAGGAATCTATGGGGCTCCTAGCCCAAAAACTCTAGAAGTTGCTTTGCCTAGTCAAGTCATAATCGGTCTAAAGATGTTCTCCCTTGCACCAAATCTGCAGACTCAAGAAGGCTTGGTCATCCGTATGTCGAAGCCCTTCCCTTACAAAGATAGTCATCGTGTCCCACGGAAGTACGATGTGACTTTGATCTCCACCTGAATGGGAAAGGAAGAGGTTTGCTCTAATATCTCTTTAAGTCTATTCGAACTTACTGGGAGTGGTCGATGTTATACTTT
The DNA here is from genome assembly GCF_001633185.2 of Quercus lobata. Classification (NCBI taxonomy): domain Eukaryota; kingdom Viridiplantae; phylum Streptophyta; class Magnoliopsida; order Fagales; family Fagaceae; genus Quercus; species Quercus lobata. The sequence continues at coordinate 33,544,606 of NC_044913.1, forward strand.
TGAGGAACTAAAAAAGAGAAGGAAAGAGATTGGCAAGGGCATGGCCGAGCCAGTTAGGAATAGGGTCACAATTGAAGAAGTCGAGGAATTCTTGAAAACTATTCGGAAGGCCGATTATTGTGTGATTTAGCAGTTGAACAAATCTCTAGCTTAGATTTCTATCTTAGCCCTATTGTTATCTTCCAAGGTCCACCGTGAGGCTCTATTGAAGGCATTGAAGGAAACACATGTTCTTACCGGTATTACAGATTCCTCCTTTTAGGGTATGGTATCATTGGTGTTGGCCACCAACTAAGTCTCCTTTTCAGATGATGAGTTACCTTCAAAAGGAAGAGATCATGCTTTGGCCATGCACATCGTGGTCAAGTGTGAAGACATGATTGTCGTAATGGTATTAATCGACAATGGATCAGCCTTAAATGTCTACCCGATGGCCATTCTTGTGCGCTTAAAAGTGGATATGTCTCTTATTTGGCCTAGCACTATGATCAACAGAGCCTTTGATGGTACATGCTGTGAAGTGCAAGGCGAAATCGAGCTAATGATTGGGATTGACCCAAGATCCTTCATGGTTAACTTCCAAGTGATTAAAGTGGTCTCTCTGTACAACATGCTTTTAGGAAGAACATAGTTACATGCAGTAGGTGCAATCATGCCTACCCTCCATTAGAGACTTAGGTTCATATCTATGAATTAGCTGATCACCATTATGGCTGAAGAGCCCATGACTATCTTCTAAGAGACATCTATTCCCTACATCGATGCTAATGCTTTTCTAGAAGCATCCTTCCACAGCTTCAAGTTAGTTTCCATGATTTATAATGTTTCGATCGATGCTAATGCTTTTCTAGAAGCATCTTTCCACAGCTTCAAGTTAGTTTCCATGATTTATAATGCTTCAGAGCTTGAGTTCAGCTGGCCCGCAGCAGTTATGGTGGCCGCTGAGGAAATGCTCAAGTTTGGGTACAAGTAAGGCCAAGGCCTTAAAGCCATAGGACATGGAGGCCCTGCTCTCATTGAACTCTTAGATAACAAAGGAAGATTCGGTTTGGGGTATGAACCCACTCATGAAGAGCTCTTTCAAGCTTTCAGAGGAAAGAAGAGGAAGTGTTCCACTTCAGGGTTATTTATTCCTCATATTAGGGCCACTGTTCTGGCTCTGGCCGAGGTCATTATCCCAAAAATTTTCAAGGAATTGGAAGAAGAGGAGCCTAATCTGGCTTGCATTATTCAGCTTTATCTCGAATAGTTTTCCATGAATACTATCACATCTTTCGAAGATGATCTGACTTTTACTATTTGACCAGGGATGCCAGGCGAGATGGCGCCTTTGGACCATCAAGCCTTGCTTTGTGGTTGTATTGGTTGAGTAAGCTATATTCCATCATCGAGTGATTGGGCCTCTTGATCACCTGAGAGGGTTGGAATAGCATATTTAGTTTGTTTTGCATGCTTATGTCATTTCCTGCTTTATTTGTATTCCCTGTTCATTTCCCCAGTTTGTTTTCCCAGAAATAACAAAAAAGAGTATTTCCCTTTTATCATTATTACGCATGAATTTTTTTTCCCCTACCCATAATCCATTAATGAAATATTCAACGTATTATTTAGGAAAATTTTTGCATCTTTCTTTATTTTCTTTCCTATGAATATATGTGTGCAAATTATCTTATGTTTCTCAGTATATGTTCCACTTTATAGGATCTGTTCTGATTCCCAAGTGGATACATCGTCCCTTTGCCATAACGAGGGTATGGATGATGTGAATGAGATAATAGATTTGGATCATGATGTTGAAGGATTGGAAGAGGTCTCAAACTTACCTTGAGACATCCTAGAAGCTTTGAATAAAGAGCATGAAGGGTCAAAGCCTAATATAGAAGAGACAGAGGTGATAAACCTAGTCGAAGAAGGCGAGAAGGATAAACTCGTCAAGATCGGGGTAAACCGAGAACTGAGAAACAAGTTCGAAGCTTCTTAGGAAGGATTGTCCTTGGACAGGCATTGTGGGGTGCCTAACACCTTCCCCACAAGTAACCAAACTTTCAGACTCGAGAATCAAGATTTTTTTCCATCCATATTAGATTAGGAAAAATGCCCTTTTTCTTAGCCTAGGATTGGTAATAAAATTGACTAGAAACAGGTGACTAATCACACCTTGGAAAAACCCAATGATTGGTGGCAACTTCACTTACCTTTGGTAATCACTTAAAATTTGGCCAAGATTCCCACAACACCTCCAAAGGAAGACCTACCCTCCTCCATCGAGAGAGAAAGCACCAAAAGCTCCACGTGAACAACTTCTCAACCATTGTGAAGGGCCTTCAATGGGCCTCGTGCGTGTGGGAGCATCACCACAGTGGGTGTTCGAACAAAGGCCCGACGGTAGTTCTCCGTTTTGGGCCGGACGTTGACACCATGTAGTGGTCAACTAGGACTCACATAGTGACGGAGTAAGGATCTTTCCAATCACTCCCTTAATTGGTTGGCTATAGCACATATAGTATAATTTGTATGCTACAGTGTAGCTCCCACTCAATTTAGGCTTGTCACACTCAAACATCATACAAATCTTAGTCCAATCAACACACTATACAAATCTTAGTCCAATGGCCTCAAAGGAAACCAACATAAGTATCTCAGCACAATTACACATCAAGTTCCTATCCAAGATCTCACATTCGGCTTTATTCAGGCTTCATGAAGTTGTGGATATACTTCAAGTTCGACTCCCATAAGTCTCATCTTAGCCCAACCAAGGCGACATTCATTATATTATCTTGCACGCCTCCCTAAGCATCAAGATGATCACTAAATTGATTTACAAAAAATCAAAATGATCACTACGTCTCATCCTGCTCGCTACTCAAGCACTAGGGTGATTTTCCATGTGAGTCGACTGATCTAAGCCTAGTGACATATTCTCAAATAATGTGTGCTCAGTATGCAATATCAATCACATCACAAGATGAATCAAAATAAATAACATCATTATTGCATAAAGTACGAATAAACATAAATGTCCATAAGGTATCCAAAAACATATATATCAAATCCTACAAAGTCCCAGACTCCTAGCATGAGCTTGAAAAGTATCTCTAGCAATGGCTTTAGTAAGTGGATCAGCCACCATCCTGCTTATGGAGATATGTTGGAGGATTACCTCTCCTTGTGTAATAGCAAGACAAATGTAGTTATAATGAGTCTGTATGTTTTTGCTTTTGCCATGGTACTTAGGATATTTAGCATAAGCCAAGGCTTCCATACTATCATAATACATCTTTACCGCTTCATTTGCAAGAGATGTTAGCCTTAATCTCTTCGGAAGAATCTCTTCAACCAAACAACTTCTTATGCTGTTGCTGAACAAGCAACATACTTAGACTCCGTTGTGGACAAAGCAATGCAAGACTGTTTCTTGTTGCACTAAGAGATAGCTGCACTACTAAGTATGAATGCATAACTTGTAGTGGACTTGCATTCATCTCTATCATTGGCCCAATTAGCATTAGAATAACCTCTCAATCTTAAATCTCCACCCTAATAGCAAATAATGAGATCTGATGTCCCATGAAGTTATCGAAAAATCCTCTCAATTGCTTGCCAATGAATAGGTCTTGGATTACTTTGATAACGACTAACCATACCAACTGCAAAATAGATGTTTGGTCGAGGTACACAACATAGCATACATCAGACTTCCAACTGCACTTGCATAGGGAACTCTTACCATTTCTCCCTTTTCCTTTTTTGATTTAGGGAAATCTTCAAGGCTTAATGCATGTCCCTTCTCAATTGGAGTGTTTATGAGTTTGGAATTATGCATATGGAATCACTCTAAGATCATCTTTATGTAAGTTTCTTGAGATAAACCAGGGAGCTTCTTTGAGCGATCCCTTAAGATCTTAACTCCAAGCACATAATTAGCCTCTCCCATGTCATTCATTTCAAAAATAGAGGACCAACCACCTTTTGGTGGTGACAATCATCTCCATATCATTTCTAGCCAACAAAATGTCATCCACATACAAAGACAGGATAAGCAAACTCTTTCCTGATCGTTTGACATACACACAATGGTCATCTTCCATCATTTCGAAACCAATTGAAATAATAGCCTTATAAAATTTGAAATACCATTGTCTAGACGCTTACTTTAGGCCATAAATGGAACGCTTAAGGCGGCACACTTTGTGCCCTTGTTCCTTGACCTCAAAGCCAATAAGTTGATCTGTATAGATTTCCTTGTCTAGTTCTCCATTGAGAAATGCAATCTTTACATCCATTTGGAAGAGTTTTGAATTCGAATGTGCAACAATAGCTAGAATAAGGTGAATAGAGACAAATCTCACTTTGGGTATAACCTTTCACCACGAGACGGGCCTTATATTTGTCAATTGATCCATCTGCTTGCGCTTTATTTTTAAAACCCATTTGTTTCCAATGGTCTTATGCCTAGGCGGAAGGTCAACTAACTCCCATACTTGATTCTTCACCATAGAATCCATCTTATCCCTCATAGCAAATAGCCATTCATGTGAAGCAGGTGAAGCTAATGCTTCCTCATAGGAAGCAGGTTCATCAAGGTCAAATGAAGCACATATGAAATATTCCCCCTCAATCTCAAAATAACGACGAGAAATAGTTCCACATTCATTTCTACGTACCTTGGATCCTTGTATGTCACTATCTAGTGATTTTTCTCCCACTAGGAGCCAAATCACTCCCACTATCTTTGGTGATTTCAAGATGAAGTTGTGATTCTCCACCCTCGCCCAAAAATGGTATGCCAGCTTCAAGTTCTTGCAGCTCATAAAGCTGAAGATTTTGTTTTACTTCACTGATGCTTGGAAATTCATCTTCAATGAAGTTGACATCATGAGACTCTATCTCAGTCATTCCACCATTAGAATGTTCACCATACATTACATACCCTTTTGAGCTTTCTAAATATCTTTTAAAGATTTTCTTACTTGTTTTAGGGCCTAATTTCCCATACTTATGGGAAGTACTATGAACAGCAACTGCACAACCCCAAGGTCGCAAGTTCTCCAAATTGGGTTTTGCACCATTCCATAACTCATATAATGTTGTGGGAACTGACTTAGAAGTCACATAATTAAGGATGTAGGCAGCAGTCAACAATGCATTCCCCTAAAATGAAATTGGAAGGTTAACTTGCGCCATCATTGATCTAACCATCTCTAATAGAGTACGATTCCTTCTCTCTGCAACACCATTTTGTTGTGGAATACCAGGAATCATCAATTGCCTACATATCCCTTTTTCCTCACACAGTTCCTGAATCTATTTAGACAAATATTCATGACCCCTATCAATTCAAAAACCTATAGGTTCCTTTCTTTTTGATTCTCAACTTCTGCCACAAAGCAGTTAAAGCAATCTAATGCTTCAAAGTGATGGGAGATCAGATAGCCATAACTGAAACATGAATAGTCATCTATAAATGTGAGAAAATAAGAGGTGCCATGGCATGCCTTAACTGTTAGGATATATGTGATTTGATGTTAGGAACATATGTCAATTTAGAATTGGCTAATCTTTTGAAAAAATGTACTTTACTTATAATTGGGCAGATCTAGGATGTGTTTAATGCTTCAAGAAATAAGGTTTCAAGTTCACGTGTTAAAGTCATGCAAGTCTGTCCAAGAAACAAGTGAGAAAGTGCTGGATTTTAAAGCTCGACAGCTAGAATCTATCGAGGTTTAAAAAGCTGCTGAAGCCCAAAGCTCGACAGTTAGCTCGATAGATACCTTATCTGTCGAGGTTTATGAAATTCAGTTTTTCAGAGATGATTTCACTCCAATCAGTGAGTATGTGTTTAGGCTTTCTTTTCTCACACCCCTAAACATATATAAGGATTATTTTAAGGGCCGTAAAAGGTTGCTCGAGTGTGAAGTAAAGTTCTGTTCATGCAAATTATGACCAGAGACAGAATTTGCCCTAGTTCATCTTTCTCTTGAAGAAGTTGCTGTGTTTGTACACCTTAGGGTTTTGTGACCAAGGAGCTTCATGATCTTCATCGTGTGATGAACTGAAGAACTTTGTAGCCAACATCTTTCTAAAGTTGGTGATCAAGTCGCGTACTGGGATCCATGCATCTATTGGTTAGTCACGTACCAAGAGTCGTGCATTGAAAATGAGAGATTGTCATTACAGAACAAGTCCAATTGGGTATTAGGGTAAGTGTTCAACTGTAGGTTGGTATAAGGTATTGGAATTCCTTTACTTGTAACCGCTTGTTTTGATAATAGTGGATTCTTGGGAGTGGTGACCTTAAAATCACCCAATGAGGTTTTTACCATGTAAGTTTTCCCCATTCGTAAACAAATCACTGTGTTAATTTAATTTCTACTACACTTTAGTTAATTGGTGATTTGTTTGTGCTACCACGCATTTTGCATGTTAATTGAATTAATTAATTAACTTGGCTAAATCAATTGGTTAATTTATCACAAGGGGTCAATATATTCTTGGCCTATCAAGTGATATCAGAGCAGGCACACTTTGATTAGGTTTTAATCTTTACTGTGTAATCCATTGACCTCTGTTGTCATGGTTGCAACCTGCTTGAAGAGATTTTTGTTTTCAAATACATCTTGTTTTTCTAATCTCTACTTGTTTGAGTGTATTAGAAAATGCAAGTTTAAAAGTTATTTGAATTCCATTATGATGACTATTGGAAAAGATCTCAGCTTGACAAAGAAGAAATTAGACTGCCTCAAAATGAAAATGTGCAAAGGAGTTCGTCTTAAAAGAGTGAAAGTTAAATGTTCAGTTCATAAAAGACAGATGAGAGAAAACACCATTCCCACTGATCTATCATTTAAGAACGAAGTGTGCTTCATGATGAAGTTCGCATTTAAGGTTATGGACATGTGTTTGTGGTACCTTGACAACGGTTGCTCAAGACACATGACTGGAGACCGATCTCTCTTCAAGGTTTTCGAGTCTAAGAAAGGTGGAATGTTACTTTTGGTGATGAGAGCAAATCACAGAATAAAGGAAAGGGAATCATATCTCTACCTGGTCTACTAGACATTACAAATGTTCTATATGTAAAAGGTCTGAGAGTGAACCTGTTGAGCATAAGTCAGATATGTGATTAAGACTTCATGGTACTATTTTCAAAAAGAAAATGCCTTGTCATGGATGAGTCTGGAAAGAAACTCATAAGTGGTGTTCGCACTCGAGACAATTGTTATGGCTTGGTTCTTGATGCTGATATTGTGTGCAATAATGAAGATCTATGGCACCAAAGGATGGGACATGCTAGTTACAAACATCTTTCAATTATATCTAAGCATGAACTAGTTTTGGGGATACCAAAGCTCAGTAGAGTGAGCAATGTGGTATGTGGACCATGTTAACTTGGGAAACAGACGAAAGCTAAACATCCAAGCACTCAGACATCTGCTACATCCAAACCATTGGAGTTGCTACATCTGGAACTTATGGGTCCAACTAGAATCGAGTCTCTTAGTGGAAAGAGATACATCATGGTTGTGGTAGACAACTTCACTGGAACACTTGGGTCATCCTCCTATGATCCAAGTCTGATGCTCCTGAGCACATTGAAGCCTTGTGCACAAGATTGCAAAATGAGAAGAGCTTGAAAATTGATTGAATTCAAAGTGATCATGGTAAGGAATTTGAGAACTCATATATAGAGTCCTTTTGCACGAGATCAAGTATATCTCAAGAATTCTCTGCTCCTATTGCTCCTCAACAGAATGGTGTAATAGAAAGGAAGAACAAGGTTATTCAAGAGATGACTAGAGTCATGTTGCACAACAAGGATGTGGCTAGAAACTTGTGGGGAGAAGCCATTAACACTGCATGTCATACGGTAAATAGGGTGTACTTTAGACCCGGCACCAAGAAGACTCCATATAAGTTATGGAAAGGAAGAAAGCCAAATGTGAAGTATTTCAGAATCTTTGGAAGTATTTGTTTCATTCTCAAGGATAGAGAGAATGTGGGAAATTTGAATCCTGAAGCGATGAAGGAATATTTCTGGGATACTCCTCTACAAGTAAGGCTTATCGGGTATACAACAAAAGAACCATGAAAGTAATGGAAATAGTAAATGTTGTTATTGATGAATCCTTTGATTTTGGTTTTGAGAAATTTAGTGAGGAAATCCCCAAAAAGATTCTTCCTCCTGAGCTAGGGAAGTTCAAGAAATTGTTGAACAAGAGCCTGCATCCCTTAGTACTCCCGATACTCCAAGTGTTGTAGAAGATTCAGCAGACATATCTACTTCACCTGATTCTGAAACCCGTGAAGAGAAAGGGCCTTCCTCCAGGATCAAATTGAATCATCCTCTTGAAGTTATTGTGGGAAACATGAATGAACTTACACTAAGGAAGTGTACAGTTGATAGATACGTTGCTAACTTTGTGTCTTATTCTTGTTACTTGTCGCAGGTTGTACCCACTAAAGTTGAGGAAGCTCTTCAAGATGAAAGCTGGGTTGAAGCTATGCATGATGAACTGCTTCAGTTTCAAAGGAATAATGTTTGGACTCTAGTACCTAGACCAAAGGGTGAGCGCATCATCGGCACAAAGTGGATATTTCGCAATAAGATTGATGAGGAGGATAATGTGATCCGCAACAAGACTCGTCTTATAGCTCAAGGATATTCTCAGATGGAAGGAGTAGACTGTAATGAGACATTTGCCCCAGTAGCCTGCATGGAGTCCATTAGAATTCTCCTAGCCCTAGCATGTCACTTGAAGTTCAAGCTATTCCAAATGGATGTAAAGATTGCTTTCTTGAATAGGTTCCTTAAAGAAGATGTTTATATGGCTCAACCAAAAGGATTCATTAATCCACACTTTTCGGATCATGTGTTGTACCTCAAGAAGGCACTTTATGGTTTAAAGCAAGTCCCTAGAGTTTGGTATGATCGATTCACACAATATCTAATGAAATATGAGTTCATAAGAGGAAAGGTTGATCAAACTCTCTTTATTAAAAGGGAAGATGGCGAGTTGATAGTTGCTTAAGTCTATGTTGATGATATCATCTTTGGGTCGACTAAGGATGAACTTGCTCATAATTTCTCAAAACTCATGCAAGGTGAGTTCGAGATGAGCATGATTGGAGAGTTGACTCACTTCCTTGGCTTGCAGATTCGTTAATAAGATTCAAGTATATACCTATCTCAATCTAAAAATGCAAAAAATCTTGTGAAAAAGTTTGGTTTGGAATCTGCTAGTTCTGTTAGAACCCCTATGAGCCCAAATGTTAAACTCACTGTTGACTTGTTAGGTAAAAGTGTAGATTCATCTCTTTATAGAAGCATGATAGGTAGTTTTCTTTACCTTACTGCTAGTAGACTTGACATTAGTTACAATGTGGGAGTGTGTGCTAGATATCAGGCTAATCCTAAAGAGTCACATATGATTGCTTTGAAAAGAATCATAAAGTATGTCAAAACCACTGCCGACTTTGGTGTGTGGTATAGTAAGGACACAAATGATGTCTTAGCTGGGTATTCTGATGCTGACTAGGCTGGAAATGCTAATGATAGAAAGAGTACATCAGGGGGGTTTTTCTATATGGGTAATAATCTTGTCTCCTGGATGAGCAAAAAGCAGAATTCCATCTCATTATCCACTACAGAGGCTGAGTACATCGCTGCTGGTAGCTATTGCATCCAACTTCTATGGATGCAAAAACTTCTCCATGATTACGATATTTGTCAAGAACATCTCAATATCTATTGTGACAAACTAGTGCCATCAACATCTCTAAGAACCCGCTTTAACATTCTCGAACCAAACACATAAAGATTCGACATCACTTCATTCGAGAGCTTGTCGAAGATGGTATGCTCACTCTTGAATTCATTCACACTAATGATCAGAAGGCTGACTTGTTCACCAAACCTCTTGATAGCAAATGGTTTGAATTCCTTCGCCAAAACATTGGTGTTATCTCCATGGATTGATCTCCTCTTCTCCTCCTTCCTCATGCATTTGAATCTAGTTTTATGCATTTCTTTGTTTAACATGTTTTTGTTTGTTTATTTTTTCAGTTTTGTTTTATTTATTTTTTTTCATATAAAAATAAAAAAATCGAAAAATCAGAAAAAATACAAAAACATTGTGTGTTTGTGTACATTGGTACTTGTGTACCTTAGATGGCCATTGAAACAAAATTTTCTAAATTTTGTATCTTTTGTAGCTTAGATGAGCATCTCTATGCACAACTAAGTAAGTGAGCTTTGTGGCTCGTGTTTGTGATGAGTAAGATTAAGTAATCTTTTGTACTTAACACTCGTGTCACTCTTTTTGACGATAAGGACTAGAAAATCCTAAGAGAAAAACATAAATAACCATCTCACCACTGTTGCCTGCCAATCATGAAATGACATCTGTATGTTTCAGCATAGCAAAAGTGCAATGTCAAAAGCTTAACATCATTGGGTATTTCTTTTCTCTCTCTTATATGCCCATGCATGATTTGCTTAAAAGAAAAATATGCAAAGGAAAAAAAAAAAGCAAAAAGAATCAAAATACTTTACATATGATTGCAAGCGTGTATTCTAGGAGATGTGGGAGTTATAGGATATACCTCGAAGGTGATAGTCCCCATCAAACAGTTATGATTGTGTGTGAGTTAAAGTGATTTTCTCGTATCTCAAATCATCATAACAAGTAGACACTTGTGCAATCTTGCGATGTTTTTCACACACAACACGCAAAATTCTTTGTTACTTTTGATACATGTGCAGGTACAATGTGATTTGGCCATCACAAAGAATACTTGTGTAAATGTATGCTCACTAAACTGTCTTAACTTATTTTTGAAATATAAAATTGGTTAGACGTATTTAGTGTGTGTGTGTGTTTTGGATCTATGTGCTTAAAATTTTCGTGTTGAGAGATGTTTTTAAGAGCTTAAATTGATTGTTTGGATCTTTGGTTGAGTAGCATGTTTGATTGCATTCATATCTGTGTTTTTCTCTTCTTGAAAAATTGTTTTTAAGCTATCACGTGGATCCTTCGCCATTTTTCTGTTTCTTTTCCCGCGTCCCCTCATTTCTCGGTCATGGGTGCCATAGATAGGGTTACCGTCAGACGAAGTGAGGCTCAACTTCGATCGAGGCGGCCACGGATAGAGACAGCTGCTCCTCCAGCTTCTATCGCTCCTTTGTCTTTTATGGGTGAGGTGACATTTGAGACCATCATGGCACAACTTGTGCACACAGATGCTCGCTTTGACACTCTTAGTTATGGGTTGTGTCAGGTGGACACCCATGTTGGTTGTATCGCACGATGACAGGCTGTCATGGGTGGTTTCATTATCACTTCTTCTCCATCTCCACCGGCGTCCGAGGATGAGAGTGACGATGGCTTTGGTAGTGAGGATATTGATGAGGATGATGGTGCTAGCTCGCCTCGTGATGATGAGATGTCTACTTGATGTACTTGCCCTCTGTCACTCGTGATAAAAAGGGGGAGTAATTTTGAGATGAGAGTAGTCACACTCATAGGGGGAGGGTTAGTATAGGAGATTTTGTGATAGGGGGAGTGTGTATATAAGGGATGTAGTGAGTATTTTTGTATCTTTTCTTTTCTTTTCTTTTCTTTCTATTTTATATACATTATCTCTTGTACATTGGTCTTGTGACCACTTAGTGATAGCAAACACTGTACTTATCTTTGATATATATATATATATATATATTTAATGATGTTGTTATCACATTTCACTTATCTCTCCGCTTGTTGTTTCTTTTCTTTCTTTATGCACATGCTTCTTATATAATGTATGAAATCTTATATTTCTGTTTCACGCTAAGATGCCTTGATGAGTTTTGTTTAAAGTGTTTCAGAAATACAGGTTGTCAAAGTCTACTTGCCATGAACTCTCTTTTTGCAAAGTTTTTTAAGAGTTTGTGTTAGGATAAATTTTCTTGTATTCAACAATTGATTATGAGTTGAGTGATTTATGACTTCTCTCATAGTTCATTTGTTTGTTGTGATTTTGTCACGGATTGCCAAAGGGGGATTTTTTTAGGACATGTGTGATTTGATGTTAGGAACATATGTCAATTTAGAATTGGCTAATCCTTTGACAAAACGCACTTTACTTGTAATTGGGTAGATCTAGGTTGTGTTTAATGCTTCAAGAAATAATGTTTCAAGTTCAAGTGTTTAAGCCATGCAAGTTTGTCCAAGAAACAAGTGAGAAAGTGCTGGATTTTAAACCTCGATAGATGCTAGCTATCGAGCTTTAAAAAGCTGCTGAAGCCTGAAGCTTGATAGCTAGCTTGATAGATACCCTATCTGTCGAGATTTATGAAATTCAGTTTTTCAAAGTTGATTTCACTCCAATCCGTGAGTATGTGCTTAGGCTTTCTTTTCTCAATACCCTAAACATATATAAGGATTATTTTAAGGGCTGTAAAAGGTTGCTCGAGTATGAAGCAAAGTTTTGTTCATGCAAATTGTGACCAGAGACAGAATTTGCCTTAGTTCATCTTTCTCTTGAAGAAGCTACTATGTTTGTAGACCTTAGGGTTTTGTGACCAAGGAGCTTCATGATCTTCATCGTGTGATGAACTGAAGAATTTTGTAGCCAACATCTTTCTCAAGTTGGTCATCAAGTCGCGTACTAGGATCCGCGTATCTATTAGTTAGTCACGTACTGGGAGTCATGCATTGAAAATGAGAGATTGTCACTACATAATAAGTCCAATTGGGTATTGGGATAAAGGTTCAATTGTAGGTTGGTATAAGGTACTGGGATTCCTTTACTTGTAACTGCTTGTTTTGATAATAGTGGATTCTCGCGAGTAGTGACCTTAAAATCACTCGGTGGGGTTTTTGCTGTGTAGGTTTTCCCCATTCGTAATCAAATCACCATGTCAATTCAATTTAACGTATGTCCCAGGCGCAATTTGAGCTCATTGGTTCCAACTCCTATGACTTCTTCTTAAGTTTCGTTACCTAAAATAACGTATTGTTTGCCTGTTGGTATCTTTTTGTAATCCACATACCCAACTCTATCTCTGGCTATATGTTTGGTTGCTCCTGAATCTACAATCTACCCAAGAATTAGAATATGCAAAAAAAAATGTGTGCAAACATAAGTAATAACAGAGTTGTTAAGAACGGATACCTTCTTCGGCTCAATGCACTCACGAGCGAAGTGACCCTTCTTACCACAATTATAGCACTTGAACTTTGCCTTGTCCTTTTTAGCACGCTTTCCTTTTTGGCACTTTGCTATCTTGCCTTCTTTAGGCCTAGCTCCTTTGGCATTCCTCCCTCGTCCTTTGTGTTTAGGCCTGAATGTCTTTTGCTGCCTAGATTGGGAGACAAGGAGGGTGTTTTGGTGTGCCCCCATGCGCTCCGCCTCAAGCTCAAGATGACGAGAAATATTAGCAAAAGTCTTGATATTCTCACTATGTGTTAAAACAAGCTTCATTTGCCCCCAAGTAGGTTCAGGCAATGAATGTATCACTATTGTAACCTGCTATTCATCAGAGAGATTATTGCCAGTTGCCTTTAGGTCACTGATCAATGCAGACATCATCCTTGGATGTTCAGTCATGCTATGCTTTAAATCCATAACATATTGCTCAAACTTCAAAGTAAGAGCTCGCAACCTAGTTGCTAAAGTCCCTCTATAGGCAATCTTAAGTTGGTTCCACATCTCTTGGGCATTTAGGTAGTCCTCAAACTCCCCAATAAGATCATTGTGCATGCTACTCAGCATAGTGAAGCATGCACAACAATCTTTCTTAATCCGAGACTCATATGCCTCTAAGTCACGGTGATGTTGAGCAGTATTCCTATTTTCAAGTTGCATCATCACATTGGTTAGGGTTTCAAGGGCCTTTTGTTCATTAAGCAGATATTGAATTTTTCTATGCCACATAGCATAGTTGGTTCCATCTAGTTTCTCTCCCTTAGTTAGATCAGCAACTACATTCTTAGTGGCCATGTTCACTACATTCATTACACAAGTTGACATTAGCACATACATTTTTTTAAATTATATTTCCAAAAATCCAACTAAACCATGGTATTCCTTTCTACATAGCGAGATCAGAAAATTTTCTAAGCTCCTAATCATCACTCACTATGTGAATTGGAATAATACATCTAATTGATTATAAATAAAATTTTGTGAGGAATAAAAAATCACGTCATCCACATATCAAATCGTACATATAACATGTGTTTGTACATCTTTGTACACAACACATTGTGCATGGGCTCCACTTCAAGCCCTATTGGTAATTCCATACAACAGGCTAGGACAAAATTTGAATATTATAGGTAACTGTGAAACACATCCTCTTACATGACTTCCAAAATTAAATTACATAGCCTTAAAATTACATTGCCAAAAACAATGGCCCAAAGATAAATTGCCAAAAACGCTAGCCCAAAAAATACATATCCAAGAACCCTACTATAAAGATTCTATTTGTGATTGAAAAATTGGAGATGCCACGTTACCAAATAATTTCAAAAATTGTCTCGTCCATCCACAATAATAGTAAATAAAAATATACATGTTGCATAATAAATTACCAATACAAACCCTAGGACACATATTCATCACATAATGCATTCATATAATATCAATTCAATCAGATCACAATATGTTAAAAAAGACATCATAAATTAATTCAAAGATTAAATCCATACATGATTATATAGAAAATTATAAAACTAATTTCATAATTTTCTCATATTTTCACAATTTTATTTTAACATCACAATTAAAATATGTCATACTATAAATAGACATATTTTACAAATATTAAAAATATGTCATTCTAGAAAAATGAGGTCTAATAAACAAGAACATTAATAATATTACTATAAACTAAAAAATAAAAAGCCCACTGTGCATGTTATAACATTAAGTTTACATATAACTTTTTTTTTTTTTTTTTGGTTAACAAAGACGTATTAATAAAACTCTACACCACAAAACGGCGGGAGTTAGTTACAGGTGGAATGCTATTAGAGCTGTCAAAAGAAAGTACATCTAAAATTGGGGGGGGGGGGGGGGGGGGTGTTACAATACAAACAAAAGGTTCCTCCTGCAGTCTTCCCAGTTTAGCCAGAGAGTTAGCAGCCTTGTTGGCCTCCTTGTATTATGAAGGAGATGGGCCTGAGGGATAGCTTGGAGAATGGCCCTGCATTCAACCATAAGTGGTTACGTTAGTCTATCAATGATACAATTAAAAGCCATAAGATTAACAACTTCAATGGAGTCAACATTAATTATAAGCTTTTGGATATTCAGGTTTTTGGCCATGCGAAGACCATCCCTCAGTGCCCAAAGTTCAGCCATAAGGATTGAGAAGGTGCTTATCCTTCTAGAGAATCCTTGAACCCAGCAACCATTAGAATCCCGGATTAAACCACCAGCACCCGCATCATTACCGAGATGGAGGCATTAGTGTTTAGCTTCAACTATTGAAGGGTTGGCTTGACCCATTTGGTGTTGGTCTTAGGTTTTGAGGCGATATAGAAACCACATTTTGTACCCCTTATGACTCGGGCCCCTATTCCTTAATGATGGTAAAATTCTAAAGCTCAAGGTTGGTTTAGGGCCTGATTAGATTGAAATTGACTTGAGGAAGGTTTTTATGGAAAATATAATTCTTTTATGAGCTAAATAAAACTATTTTTGGAAAATAAAGGCCATGGAAACCTAGGGCATGCGTACGCAGACATGCATATGCATAAACGGGCATGCGTACGCATGTTAGTAGAAACTATGAAAGGCAAGTTTTCTATATTAAAGCTAAGGTTTGGAATAAATCCCACATCATCTGGGAGCTATTCCAAACCCGCATTTTCTCAATATAAAAAGACATAGATGGTACCTTTTCAAAACACACAAAAATTTTTAAGCAAAAACCTAAGATTCACTACAAATAGTGAATCAAAGAGGGAGTTTTTTCACAAAACATTCTTAAGTAAATTTTCTTTTAATTGAGACCTTTTCTGGTCTTGATCTTTGAATTTTGAAGTTTACTAATCAATTTTGTTTGGTTGCCAATAGATCAACTAAGGGGAATGGTCAAAATCAAGCCAAAGAGCTTTTTGTTTTTGAGGTATAAGTTCTAAACTTCCTTTTTCATTTCTTTGACTTGTTTTAATTATCCTATTTTCTTTATTTTTCTTATTTATTTATGTTATAATATGTTTGCTTAGCTTAGGTTTTCTTTGTTCTATCATTTAAAGCATGTTTGGTTGTTAGATTTATCGTTTTAAGTTTCTGCTATATTTATGTTCTTGCTGTTTTGGGTTAGGGTTTTAGGCGTGTATGCATACGCATATAGCTAGGCTGCATACGCAGGCCCTATGTATGCGTATGCGTACTCAAGCCTAGAAACCCTAATTCAGCTTCTGTTCCTTTATTTTATTTGTCTAATATGTCTCTATTCTAGCTTATTTTCACATGTATATTTTTCTATTTCTTTGTTTATTTATTTGTTTGCCTTTAATATATTAGATTAGGGTTTCCCTTTTCATGTTTCCTTTGCTTTGCCATGAATACCTATTCATATGTCCATGCATTGATGCATAGGTGCTGTGATGCAGTAAGGTAAATGAGGTAAGTCACGCATTCACATAAACATGCATTTAGTCGTGGATATTGTTAAGGGCATATTTTATGTAATTGGTTAATCTTTTGACAAAATGCGATTTACTTGTAATTGGGTAGATTTAGGATAGATTTAGTACTTCAAGAAACATGTTGTTCAAGTCAAGTATTAAAGCCACGAAGTTTGGACCAAGAAATAAGTGAAGAAAAGCTGTTCATTAAAGCTCGACAAAAATAGTATCTATCGAGATTTAAGAACGAAGCTCGACAGAAGCTGAATCTGTTGAGATCTACGAAATCAGCATTTCCAAATCTAATTTTTGGTCTTACCTGATATGTATGTGTAGGGTTTCTTTTCTCATAACCCTAGACATATATAAAGCTTATTTTAAAGGCTGTTATACATGGAGAACACTTGCAGAAAGTGACCTAGTGCCTTATTCTCTCTGCAAGAAGTTACTGTGTCTTTTGCGCCTTAGGGTTTTGTAACCAAATACTTCTTAATCTTCATTATTGATGAAGTGAAAAACTTTGCAACCAATAACTTTTTCAAGTTGTTGGAGTTAGTCACGTACTGGGATCTGTGCAAAAGGTTGGCATTCATATATTGAAGAGTTTAGAGTTTCTGAAGTGGTAGAAGGTTTCCGTTATAAGTTCATCTACAGGGATTGTAGAGTTTAGGGACAAAAGTTTTGTACTACATTTGAAACTTCTCTTTACTATAGTGAATTTCTTTTCAAGAATTTTTCCCTCCAAGTTTTTTATTGTGAAACTAGTTTGTTTCATTGGCTTTCCTAGGTCATCATATCTTATCTTATTTACTATTCCACTGTGCATGATATTGATGTTTGTTTGTTTTAACAAGGTTTATTCATAATAAATCTAATTAACAACTTAGGTTTAAAACTTGTTAATTCTATCAACTAAGGTCTAAATTTCCCAACAGATATGATGAATATGGTATACATTGGATGTGTAACCTTAGTTTATCTTGGATATGATAACATGATTGCTTGATCTCCACATATTTATGTTTTTGCCTTTGTGATGTATGCTTGTTTGTTCACTGCCTTGGATGAAGTATGAGATGACATTTCTTGATAGGAATGTACTAGGATTTGTGATGTGATGATAGGCATGATGGATGTATGCTACGCTTGATGTGAGTTGTCATAATAGATGTATATTAGGGTTTTTGGGATGATTGATGTCATGTTGATTGTTAGATGAATGGTAATGTGTGTGTGAGTTTAAGATGCAATATTGAACATGCCTTTAATGAGTTTGAGATGTAAGACACAATGAGTGGAAGCCGACCCACAGGTCGGGTGGGGTTGGGTGCCTAACACCTTCCTATCCCCATACCTAAACTTCAAACCCATACTTTGGTAGTAAGATTAGTCATTCCACGTAAGGGTGCTATATATATGGTTCCTAGACCTAAACTAGGTGGTGACTCTATTTCTTTTCTCTGCCTCGATCCACATAGCCGAGGCATACTCTCCTCCAAACTCGTTGCGCCCACAGGTGAGATGAGTGTTTGGGGCTGTGAAAAGTGGAACTCTAAAGCTTTCGCAATGCATTCCTTGGAGAGCAAGGGGTTTGCTTGCTTAGCTTAATGAGTCACACAGTTCCTATTTAGCCATAAAGACTAAATACCAAATAGGAATAAAAGGGACCAAGGGATGTGGTGGTGCCAAGAATCAAGGTCGGATATGTAGTTTGCATGGATCTAGTCCTGGAAAGGGAGCCCAAAAGAGGAATAGAGGCTTAAAGGAGGCCCAAGTTGGTTCCAAAAGCTTACTGAGAAGGAGCACTCTTTGAGGAGATGGTCTCTTGACTCGGGATGGGGCAGCTTTGATTGAGACTTAAACCTCTTGACCCAATAATTCTCAGACGAGGATACTGTTGTAAGAACATAACCAGAGAAAGTGCAACATTTTTGGAGGAGCCTTTACTTTCCAAATCCAGAAAAGGGGAGAAGTAGGAAGGTTCAAAACATTTAAACCTTTAGCTACAATGTAAGCAAAACCGAGGGAGTAATTTCCATCTTTGGTGAAGGCCCAAGCAAGCAAGTCTTCATCTAGAGAATCAATTTTGATGGGAATGGCTTGTATGAGATTATGAAGATTCTCAAGAATGTCAAAAGAAGGGAGATGGAGGTTCTAGTTGGCATTATTTTCAATCATATGGCTGACCAGTTTCCTTTCCACACCAAAATTAAAGGGACTAATTAAATGAGATCTCAGGGGTCCAAGAGAGGACTAGTCATTAAACCATAGAGAAGTGTTTGCTCCAGTAGTGATGACTTTTCTTAACCCACGGTCCAATAAAGGCTTGGCTGTCTTGCAAGTTGCCCAAGTTCGAGAACAAGAACCCTTAAAAGCCCTTAAAAGCCCATAGGATTCCATTAGGATTGTTAGATAGATAGTTGGCTTTTAGAACCTAAGTCCAATGGGAGGAGTTGTTAGATAATAGCCTTCAGTTGAGCTTGGCAAGCAGGGCCAGATTTCGTGGTTTTGATTCATGGATGCCCAAACCACCCTAGGCTTTTGGGAGAGTAACTGTGTACCAATTGACCATGTGCATCTTTCGTTTTTCAAGGGTGGAGCCCCATAAAAAATTTCTGTTAGCTCGATCAATTTCATGACATACCTTGCTAATGAGCAGGGCGCCTTGCATGACATAATCATGGATAGGGCCCTATAAGGATTGAATAAGAGTTCTCCTACCTGCAAGAGATAGAAGGCTTGCTTGCCAGCCAGCGAGCTTGTCTTGGACTTTATGGATAATAAGGTCAAAATATTTTGATCCACGGTCTGCAAACTTCAAGGGAAAACCAAGATATTTATCAAATTTCTTTGTTTCCAATATGTCAAGGGGGTTGTAAACAGAATCCTTATCTTCTGTGAGGTGTTTTTTGAGAAGAGGATTCTTGATTTCCCTTTGCTAACTTTCTGGCTAGAATGTACAAAAGGATGATAACACATCCTCGATGGCATTGCAGCTTTCAGGAGTTGCTTGACCGAAAAGGATAAGGCCATCTG
This sequence comes from Quercus lobata, assembly GCF_001633185.2. Classification (NCBI taxonomy): domain Eukaryota; kingdom Viridiplantae; phylum Streptophyta; class Magnoliopsida; order Fagales; family Fagaceae; genus Quercus; species Quercus lobata. The sequence goes on from NC_044913.1 coordinate 33,564,270, forward strand.
CGAAAAATAAGTGAGAAAATGCAGGACCAGGTCTGGAGGCTTTGATGGGTTTCCAAGTTTGGTCAACTATTTTCTCATGAATATGAAGCCCAAGGTATTCCAAGCATAATATGAAGATGTATGGCGACAACCGGTCCTTTTGGCAGATACCCTAAGATGGATTGAAAGCAGAAAGTTTACCACCATTGAAGAGAACAGACACTGAGGTTGAAGAGACGCAGTCCATGATTAAATCAATGAGATCCAAAGGGAAGTTAAAATGGATGAGGGTTTCCCTTATAAAGCTCCATTTAAGGCGATCAAAGGCTTTCTTAAGATCAATTTTTTAGCACCATGGTGTCTTTCTTCCCTTTCATTTTTTTCCATGGAGTGGAGAATTTCCTGGGCTATAATTATATTGTCTAGGCCTTTCCTTCCAGGGATGAAAGCAACTTGAAGGGGGGCAAACAAGGTGGTGCATATGGGGCCTGATTCTATTTACAATTATCTTAGAGGCAGTTTGTAGATATTGGAGCATAAACTAATCGGCCTAAAGTGACCAAGGGTTTCAGGGCCATCTCTTTTAGGGATATAGACCACCAGAGTTTGATTGAGGTATGATGGGACTTTTTTGGAGGAGAAGATGGATTGGATCTCTTTAATAACAGATGGACCCACGTGTGCTAGAAATGTTGAAAAAAGCTAGCATGAAGACCATCCATGCCCGGAGCCTTGAAGGGCTTTAAGGAAAACATGGCGTTGTGAATTTCCTGGCCGATGAAGTTGCAAGAGATCCATCACTTGGTCCTGCGAATTCACCCAATCACCCATGTTGTTCTTAATTTGCCTGATCTTATTATGCTTCCTTCTAGTGATGGTTTTAATGTGGAAGAAGGCCGTATTTCTGTCACTAAAAATCTACCAGTCTAACCTGGATTTAAAAGCCCAAAACTCCTTTTCCTGGTTAAGGATAGTAGCTTACTCAAAAGAGAGCTCTTGCTCTAGAGAAATAAGAAAGGCAGAAGGGCAAGAAGCCAAGGCCTTTGAAGGCCCCCAATTCTAGCAAGAAGCTTTCCTTTACGGGCAAAAATGTTTCCAAAAACTTCCTTGTTCTAGGAGGTAGCAAGGGATTTAAAGGAAGAGATGGCTAACTGGAGGCTCAAGGACAAACTCCAAGCATTTTCAACTACTTGCTAGAACCCTAGGTAGCCAATCCACATTTTCTCAAAACGGAAAGTCCTTTCTAGCCTACTTTGGAGATTATCTGCTAGACATAAAAGAAAAAGGCAGTGGTTTGAACTTATTCTTGGCAGGTGAGTAACATTAGCCTCAGGAAAGGCTGAATTTCAAAAGGGGTTAGCCCAACACCTATCAATTCTTTGTTGGATTAAGACAGAGATTTCCCTACGGTTAGTCCAAGTGAAGGTAGGCCCAGAGAATCCAAGACCAATCATATTGCAAAAATTCATGCAATTGCTATAGGCCATAGTGTGACGTAAACTAACCAGATTACCACCCAGCTTTTCTGACCTATTGAGCACATCGTTAAAATTTGAAAGTTCAGTTAGTGTGTAAAATACTAATGAATGTTTAAACCCCCAATTTCAACAACACCAACATAAGCTTATACACAAACAATATATGTGCGGAATGATGAATATAAGCAATAACCAAATTGGTAAAACACTCTAAATCATAATTAATTACAAACACATTAGCAATTAAAAGGTTAAGAGTAAGGGAAGAGAGATGCAAACACAAAGATAACACCGACACATGTTATCAAAGAGGAAATTGAAAAACTCGGTGAAAAACCTCTTTGCTGCCTTTCAAGCGGTCAAATGATCCACTAAAGAATAAAGTTGGGATACATTAATAGCAGAAGACCCTTCAAGCCTAATCTACCCAATGCACCTAAGCCCTCCAAGTTTCTTGCTCCAACAGGGTTATGTCTAACCTTGTCATCTTTAGCTTCCCGGATCCCACAATAAGCCCATACCAACCAAAGGAATTATGCATCTCTAAACTACTTCCCAAGCACCAAAATACCTCATCACTAATATAGGTATGGTGAAATAAGGATTTCGCAAATGTACCTCTCAAGGATATGTCAATGGAGAGGGTGAGAGTAGAGGAATTTGGAGAATCAAATGACAAAGATTGTGGATGAGTCAATCTTGTTTTTCTCTAGGGTTTCTCTCTCAAAATTCTCTTTTGAAGCTCTCTACATTTCGTGGGTATAAGGGTATTTATAGTGGTGTATGTGAGGAATGTGAAAAGTCAGTTTTCATCCAAACAGGGCATTCTGGCGACTCAGTCTCACGAGTGGAACGAGTCGCGAGCTAACTACATGGCCAGACTCTACATTTTGTCTTGTAGTGCGCTAACTGTTGTGACCCTTCAGTTCCCTGCATGCTTCACACGTGTGTCACTTTGGCGACTTGCCAATCGCGAGTCAGTTGCAAGATCCAGTTGCGAGGCTCCTTTGTATGCACACATCTTGAGTTTTCTTCACATTCTCTCACACACAACCCTTACATAATTCCCACCTAAATATAGAGTATCTAATTGCTAAAATACAAGCAAATTTGGCACGGAATAAAGCCAACACATGATTGAATAAATTCAACCTTACAAAATCCCCAATAACAGCCTAGGGGAGATTATGAAGGATAGAAATAGAACAAAGATTGTCCCAAAGAACTTGTCGTTCCTCAAACCTAGGACTACCATAAATAGATGGTAGTAGCCAAGAAGTTGGAGTGTTGGTTACCTTAGCCACTACGTGAATTTCCTGTTCTATGGCAATGAAGACATCCATGTTGACCATGTTCTTTTGCCAGAGAAGCTAGATTCCTCCTACGTAGCCAATAGTGTCAGTTGTATGAATGCCATCAAAGGGTAGAGAGAGGAGGATTTCACTAGCTCTAGAGCCGCTTACTCGAGTTTCAGTTACCACCACATTGCTAGGAGAATGGAAATTGGTTAAGTCATGAATGGTACTATGAAATAAGGGCTTCATAGCCCCTTTACAATTCCAAAAAAATATATTCATTTTTGGGGATAGAGAAGGAGAGAAGGACTTACATTCCTGAGTGAAAGTCCTCTTGGACGACATCCAGTTTCATCCCACCTACCTTAGGTCCTCCTTAGAAATTTCTAGGTTCCGTGCTAGCGTAATGGCATGCTCCGGTAGTTGTAGCTAAGTTTGCTTCGTGATTGACCCTAGGGTGAAGCACTTTGACGAGGTCAAGGTTTGAATCAGCTTGAGTTAGGGAAGGATTCCTTGGATTAGGACCCCTATTGTCTCCCCTGTCAGGAATTTTCTTTAGCAAATTTCCATTGGAGCTAGTTCCTTTTTTATAAGGCCTAGTGATATTTCTGAGAGGCTTGATTGTAAGCGAGTCTAAGAGTTGCTTGATGTCCCTTGTCCCAGGGGAAGGAAAGGGGGTCAGTCTAGAGTGAACCTCCACCATGGGTTTGGAATATAGTGCCATGTTGGGTGGTTAAGGCAAGGCAACCATCTCTCTTGCTCATATCTGTCATAAGGAAGATGAAGCTCCAAGCATTCATCAGCTCTTTGTTCATCCAATCATAGATTGTCAATGGATTCCATCTGATATTGTTGATCATGGAGTCGTTGAGCTCATTGTGTGATTGTTGATCCAGATTGCCAAAGGCATGACTTGATTGCGATGGGCTTGTGGCCAAAGCTGGGACCTTATTGTTGAACTGGAAAGAGGTAGAAGTGTGTGGAAGTTTTGGGGTTCCTAAAGGTTCCAAGGACAAAGTGTTTATGCCTTTAGGCGTGGGATAAGCACCGAAGCTGGAAGTCCCTTTATGCCCTAGGGTTTTTGGGCTTTTGGATTTGGGTGGTCTAAGTGAGGTGGGCTTTAAAGGTTTTGTGGGATTTGTGAGCCAGGGAGTTATGGGTTGGGAACGTTGTGAGCAGATAAGAGATAAGGTGAGTTTATGCTTCTCTTTCCCACTTCCACTTGGTAGGTTCATGTCAGAATCCATGTTGACATTTGATGAGATGGGAAGGGCTGGCTTGCCATGCTTTAGGAGTGAATCTTGGATGGAAGGGCAGTTGATGGGACAAGCTAGAAGGTTGAAAGGACTTTTTGGCACTTTTATTTTTCCTCGAGACAAGAAGCCAAGGACCGAAGGAGTCAGGGGCATCCAAAGGGGGCTCGGAGGAAGGTGGAGGATCGATGATAGAGGTGGCATTCTCCGAGCTCTGAGCAGGATGACCTTGGATGGAAGAATCAGATGCAGGAGGAGGAGGTGAAGGTTTCCTGATAACATATTGGCAACATTCCTTTTTATGCCCCAAAAGTCCATATATAAAGTAGAGCGAGTGTATACCTTCATACATGACCTGTTGCTTAACCTTGCTAATAAGGACCGTTGTGATTAAGGGCTTGTCCCAACTAACTTGGACACAAAGCCTTGCACAACGTCCCCTAGCATTAGAGGCAATATGGCGATCTATACGTAGAACTAGCCCGATTGAAGAACCTATTTTTTTTAAAATATCTATATCATAGAATTCAATAGGTAATCCAGGGAGACGTACCCGAACTACAACTTGAGTAAGGTCTGCTGAGGAGGTAGAGAATTCAGGTTGCCATGGTTTTGATAGCTAGGAAATGCTGATCGATGAACCACGACCCACCTTGAAGAACACGATCTAGGTCCTCTCTCACTTGAAACTGAGCCAGGAAATAATCATGCGGTCATGCCCAAGGTCGACTAAGTCTAGGTTACCTGAAGGTGCCCAAAGTTCTTTGACCCTTAGGGATAGGAATTGGTACCCAAAAATGCATCCAAAAGTTTTTATTATAAGTGCATGGGACCACTGTGATTTGATTCGCACCTTTTCTTCTTTAGAAAGTGAGACTAAGGCAAAGCCTTCACAGAGGTTGTCCTCATTTGCATCGGATTCGGCATCTTCTCGCATTTGGTCTAACAAGCTGAAAGCACTTTCATATGCTCCAAGCACCTGCCCAACCAACTTACTTTTGTAGTTGCGATCTGAGGAAATGGGGGGGGGGTTGAGGGAAAGGAGTTACTCGTGTGACCGTCCTTAATTTTTTTCGTACTTTTCTGCAGGGTGTCATCTTCTTCACCGAAGGGAGCCACCAGGTGGGAGAACATCTATGAAGCACGGGTGCATTTCGGGACTCGGGTGCAGGTGCGGGTGCGGGACTCGGCAATTTTTGAAAATGCAGGGTGCAGGTGCGGCGGGACTCGGCGATTAAAAAATTATAAAAAATATTTTTATTTATATTTTCTATATATTTTTACTATTAAAATATTCTTAAAAAACACATTAATATATCTTGATTCACAAAACAAAGAAAGAAGAAGGCAAGAAACACATCTAAGGTCAGAATTTCGGCTACTCCGGCGATTTTCAAGGCCAATTTCAACAAGTTTTGGCCATTTCCGGCCTGTTTCGACCTTATCGGCCGCCGGCCGATACAACCCGATATGACTGATACGACTCGATTCTGGCCGAATCAGCCCGGTTCGGCGCAAATCGAAGTCGATTCAGGGCGAATCGAGTCGCGTCAGTACGAATTGAGTTGAGTCGGTGTGAATCCAAGAAAAAAAAAAAACTCAGATGCAGCATCGACACATGGTCTACCGCGTCGGACGCCGCGTCCCGCGTCCCACATCGGACTCGGGTGCGGCACCCTCCCAGCCGCGTCCGTGCTTTCTAGGAGAACATTCTCTCAAAACTTCATTCACACAGCCAATATAACTTTTTCAATATATATATGTTATAACTTATAATTTATTGCTATATAAGCAATAACTACAAAATCCATATCTTGCAAAGTAATCCTTCTCCTTTAAACCTATTTTCTGGTTAGTTTAATTCATTAGAGCTCAGTTTTCCAACTCATTTCTTTACAAATTTATTGTTTTGGGATTTTTGGACCTAAGTCCATCCATAGCTTAGGCTAGGATCACAAATCAGGTCCATACAATTGGTGCCGTCTATAGGAAGTTACTGGTGTGATAATGAGTTTGACGTCCAACTATGGTAGGTTCAGGTTCAAGCCAAGCAGAATTCATGGGGTCTCAACGTCAAGATTACTTTCGTGAACTTAAGCAAAGGAGAGACCAGGAGGGGAGCATACGTACTACCCATACTAGTAAGAGCCATTCTCGGGGTGGTAGCCATTTCTCTCAGGAGAAAGATACCAAAAGAGAAGCTTACGCCACGAACGCAGAAGGCGAGCTCCTTCCAACTCTGATTAATCTTCCGATGATGAGAAGGACGCTGACTATAGACAGAGGTCAAGGACTCTCCCCAACGAGTCTTTCTCATATGATGAAGACTACCGCCATGAACGCAGAAATAGAAATTCATCTTCGGGAGGCATGGGAAATGACGTTATGAGTAAAGCACTTAACCAAATTTCCAAGTCACCTTCACGCGCTGGATTGAGGGAGGGAGACTTCCTCGGCGGTTCACTTAACCCACATTCACCATATATAACGGCAGAACAGATCCTGTAAAGCATGTTAGCCACTTAAATCAAAGGATGAATGTACATTCCAAGAACGAAACCTTGATGTATAAGGTATTCCCATCCAACCTGGGGCCTATAGCAATGAGGTGGTTTGACGGTTTGAGGGCAGGTTCCATCGATTCCTTCAAGGAACTCACTCAGGTGTTTAGTTCCCGTTTCATTAGGTGCAACAAGGTTCCTCAGCCTTTAGCTTCCTTGTTATCCTTGTCCATGAGATAAGGAGAAATCCTGAAAACATATTCAGACAGATATTGGGAGATGTTCAACGAGATAGATGGTGATTTTGATGATGTAGTCATCGGCACTTTCAAGCTTGGCCTACCTGCCGTGCATGGCTTAAGGAAGTCTTTGATTGGGAAACCTGTTACTAGTATCCGCCAGCTCATGGATCAGATTGATAAGTATAAGAAAGTTGGGGAGGACCAGTAGCAGGGTAAAAGAAAGAGTAAGGTTATCCTTCAGGAGAGAAGGGATTTCAGGTCGGACCGCTACAACAATGACGAACCTCAGAGGGATTTTGCTGGGTAGTCTGGGCCTGTAGTTTCTCAAGCAGTTAACACCATATTCCGAGAACTAGTGCATCAAGTTTTGGAGAAAATAAAAAATGAGCCATACTTTAAATGGCCAAACAAGATGAGTGGAGACCCTTTGAGGCACAACCAGAGCCTTCATTGCCAGTACCACTAAGAGCGGGGACATACCATCAAGGACTACCAAACGTTGTGGAACCATTTAGAGCAACTGGTCAAAGAGGGGAGGTTGCAACAATTTCTGTATCGACTTAACGAACAAGGAGACCAGTCAAGGACAAAGGCTCAGGGGAATGCTCCTCCAAGGCCCTCATTAGGTACAATCAATGTCATTTTTTCTACACCTAAGAGCAGTGGTTCTCGCCCTTCCAGGGTGATGTCTGTAGCTAGATCACCAGCTGAGGACTCCAACTCTGAGCCAAAGAGAGCTAGACTGGAGATCCGACCTTTGTTGAGTTTCTTGGATGAAGACAAGATTGGAACCATCCAACCACATAAGGATGCTTTGGTGGTCACCCTCAGAATATGGGGGTATGATTTGAAGAGAGTAATGGTGGACCAGGGCAGTTGTGTAGAGATCATGTACCCTAACTTGTACAAAGGACTAAACTTAAAATATAAAGACCTGACAGCCTACGATTCACCTCTGGTAAGTTTTGATGGGAAGCTTGTTACCCCAAAGGGCTAGATTAGGTTGTCTATATAGGCTAGGTCAAAGGTAGTAGAAGTGGACTTCATAATGGTGGATGCATACTCCCTCTACACGACCACTGTGGCTAGACCCTGGCTTCATACCTTGGGTGTTGTTTCTTCAACTCTACATCAAAATGTGAAGTATCCGTCAGGAGACCGGATTGAGGAGTTGGTAGGGAACCAATCCATGGCTTGGCAGTGCCTCGTGTTTGCAATTTTGCATTAGCTAGCAGCTTAGTCCTCGGCCTCAGTTAAGGAAGATTTATAGCAGTTAAAGTCTCTAGAATTACCTGCAAAGGGGCCAGCCGAGGAGGCCAAATGTGAAGATTTAGAGAAATTTGTCGTAGGTGATGATCCAGAAAAGTTTTTTCAGGTTGGAGCTCAGCTACCACCTCAAGAGAAAGAGGAATTGGTGGTATTTCTCAAAAGGAACGTTGATGTATTTGCTTGGAATGCTTACGAAACTTTGAGGGTGGATCCGAGCTTCATCTGCCACCATCTGAATGTTAGTCCATCTGTCACCCCAGGAAGCAACCACCTCGGCGTTCATCCAAGGAACACTCTGATGTTGTCAAAGGTGAGGTGATGAAACTTAAGCAGGCTGGAGCTATTAAAAAGTTTTTTTTTACCCTAAATGGCTAGCTAACATTGTAGTGGTAAAGAAGAAGACTAGGAAGTGACGCATATGTGTAGATTTTACAGACTTGAAAAAAGCTTGTCCAAAGGACCCTTTCCCTATGCCTCGGATTGACCAGTTGGTGGACGCAACGGTGGGCCATCCTCAGATGAGTTTTTTGGATGCCTTTCAAGGGTACCATCAGATACCTTTAGCTTTGGATGACCAAGAGAGGACAACTTTTGTCACTCCTATTGGAAATTACCATTATAAGGTGATGTTCTTTGGTTTGAAGAATGTAGGGGCTACCTACTAGAGGATGGTAACTAGGATGTTTGAGCCACAGTTAGGAAAAAACATTGAAATTTATATCGATGATATGGTGGTAAAGAGCAAGGTAGAGTCCAAGCATGTTAATGACCTTGGAAATATCTTTGCTATCTTAAGGAAACATAAGCTGCGACTTAATGCTTCCAAGTATTCTTTTGGCATCGAATCAGGGAAATTCTTGGGCTACATGGTCACACACCGCGAGATAGAGGTCAACCCTGACCAGATTAAGGCAATCAACAATTTGCAACCATCTCGAAATCCCAAAGAGGTCCAAAAGCTTACAAGTATGACTGCTGCTCTAAATCGATTCATTTCTCGGTCAGCAAACAAGTGTAGGCCTTTCTTTCAGTTGTTAAACAAATGGAAGGGATTTAGATGGACCGAGGAGTATGCCCTGGCTTTTTAGCAGTTGAAAGAGTACCTTTCTTGGCCATCCATTATGTCCAGGCTTGAGGTGGACGAGGTTCTATTTGCTTACATTGCAGTGGCCTTCCACGCAGTAAGTTTGGTACTGATCCGGGTTGACAGTGGTGTGCAGAGGCCAGTCTATTACATGAGCAAGTCATTACATGAAGCCGAGGTCCAATACTTACCACTCGAGAAGGCCATTTTGGCAGTGGTGCATGGTACATGTAAGCTCCCCCATTATTTCCAATCACACACGGTTGTTGTCTTGACTCAGCTCCCGTTTAGATCTCTGCTTCAAAGCGCTGACTACACAGGGAGAATTGCAAAATGGGGCATGATCCTAGGGGCCTTTGATATCAAATATATGCCTCGCGCCTCAGTCAAGGGTCAGGTCCTCGTCGACCTGGTGGCTGAGTTTGTCGAGACCCCATCAGAAGGTAGATTAAAGGAGCAAAACATGGATGGAAAATCGGTTGGTGTAATCTCCTTGCAAGAGCCTTTATCTTGGAAAGTCTATGTTGATGGTGCAGTTAATCATAGAGGATTTAGGATGGGGCTAGTTTTGATATCTCCAGAGAAGATCACAATAGAGAAATCCTTAAGACTGGGATTTTCGGCCATAAACAATGAGGCCGAGTACAAAGCTCTGTTAGTAGGGATGACCATGGTTCAAAAAATGGATGGAAAAGCAGTGGAGATATTCTCTGACTCAAGGCTAGTTGTAGGCCAAGTCTGGGGAGAGTTGGAAGCAAGAGATCCTAGAATGCAAGAATATTTGAGCTAGGTTAGACACTTATAGCCTAAATTTGAGTCTTTTATTTTATCATAAGTTCCTAGAAGTAGAAATGCACATGCGGACTCCTTCGCCACACTAGCAACCTCCTCGGCATAGAGCTTACCTCGGGTAATCCTTGTGAAGGACTTGTGCAAACCCTTCGAGGTAGAAAGGAATGTGGTTCATGTTCACCAAATAAGGGTGAGGCCTAGCTGGATGGACCCTATTGTGCTGTTCCTTAGGGAAGATGTCTTGCTTAAGAGTAAGTTCGAGGCTGACAAGATACAGAGAAAAGCTCCTCGGTTTTGGCTGTCCGAAGACCAAAAGTTGTATAAAAGATCCTTCTCTAGCCTATACCTGCTATGCATACACCCTAAAGCAGTTGAGCTACTCTTAGAAGAATTACATAAAGAGATTTGTGGAAGCCACACGGGGGGCAAATCTTTATCTCACAAGGCCCTCACGCAAGGTTATTGGTGGCCGAACATGCAGAAAGAAGCACAAGAATACGTGAAGAAGTGCGACCAATGCCAAAGATTTGCGCCAAACATTCACCAACTAGGAGGAGTCCTCAATCCTCTATCCAACCTTTGGCCTTTTGCTCAGTGGGGGTTGGATATTGTAGGCTCTTTCCCTAAGGCAGCAAGGAACAAGAGGTATTTGTTGGTCGGCACAGACTACTTCACAAAGTGGGTTGAGGCTGAACCACTGGCATATTTGTTTAGAAAAATATCATCACCCAGTTTGGAATCCCACATACATTCATCTTGGACAATGGACTTTAGTTTGATAGTAAAGCCTTCAGAAGATACTATTGCGATCTGGATATAAAGAACATATATTCCACTCTGGCCTATCCACAAGGGAATGGACAGGCCGAGGCTATCAATAAGGTCATAGTGAGTGGACTTAAAAAGAGATTGGACGATGTGAAGGTGAAATGGGTGGAAGAGCTGTCACACGTCCTCTGGACTTACCGGACTACTCTTCACAGATCCACTGGGGAGACACCCTTCTCGATGACTTATAGGGCTGAGGCTGTCATTTCTCTGGAGATTGGATTCCCCACACTGAGAACGAGTTCTTTCACTTCAAACAACAACGATGGGCTATTGGAGAAGAGTTTAGACTTAATTGAAGAACGAAGGGAAAATGTCATGGTCCAATTGGCCTACTATCAACACAAGCTCAAGCATGGGTATGATGCCAACGTAAAACTAAGGCCACTGATAGTTGGAGATCTGGTCTTAAGAAAGGTTTTAGGCATTGCAAAGAACCTAGCTTGGGGGAAATTGGGACCCAACTAGGAAGGGCTGTATCGTATCACATCAGTGGCTGGAATAGGTGCGTATTATTTAGAAGATTTAGAGGAAAAGGCTGTACCACGCCCCTGGAATGTAAATAACTTGAGAAGGTATTATTATTAATGAAAGTTCTATTTACCCAATTTGGGTTTATATTGTGTGTTATGTTTTCTACCATCAATTTAAGTGTCAAACAGAACTTTGGTCATGCCTGGCTCCTCGGACCACATACCTTGGGTAAATTGATATGTTGAGTTATTTTTCTAAGTGTTAAATAGAACTTTAGCTATTCTTGACTCCTCAGACCACATACTTTGGTAAAATTAACACCTTATAACATCCTTCTAAGTATTAAATAGAACTTTAGCTATGCCTAGATCCTCGGACCATCTGTTTTGGGTAAATTAATACTTCCTGACATCAATTTAAGTATCAAACAAAACCTTGGTCATTCCTGGCTCCTCGGACCACATACCTTGTGTAAATTGATATGTTGAGTTATTTTTCTAAGTGTTAAACAGAATCTTAGCTATGCCTGGCTCCTTAGATCACATACTTTAGTAAAATTAACACTTTATGACATCTTTCTAAGTATTAAACAGAACCTTAGCTATGCCTGGATCCTCAGACCATCTGCTTTGGATAAATTAATACTTCCTAACATCAATTTAAGTATCAAATAGAACCTTGGTCATGCATGGCTTCTCGGACCACATACCTTGGGTAAATTGATATGTTGAGTTCTTTTTCTAAGTGTTAAACAGAACCTTAGTTATACCTAGCTCCTTGGACCACATACTTTGGTAAAATTAACACCTTATGACATCTTTCTAAGTATTAAACAAAACCTTAGCTATGCCTAGATCCTCGGACCATCTGCTTTGGGTAAATTAATACTTCCTGACATCAATTTAAGTATCAAACAGAACCTTGGTTATGCCTGGTTCCCCGGACCACGTACTTTAGGTAAATTGATATAGGAAAAGCCTTCTTTATTACAGACTTTTTGGACTACACATTTAAGGTGAATTAGTATTCCTCATTGATTACTTTAATGTTAGGTGAAATCATTCCAATTAGCAATGATCTTCACTGCAATAAGAGTCTCAATTAGATGCTCATGAGCATCATTTAAAGCATTTATAGGCATACTTGTATCTGTTTAAAAGTTGACTGACCCTTTGTCCCTATAAACTTGTTAATGAGTAAGGCACGAAATAGTTTTAAACCTATGTGCATGTTGCAACATTGTGTATGTTCTTAAAATTAGAATTATGCTTGGCCGAGATGATTAACTCAGTATATTTCACTCCCTTTAACCCTATGAACATATTAAGTACTAGACGAGATAGAAATTATATCAGTATTTGCATAAGAATCATAGAAGTGAGAAAATTTCTCATAACTTTCATTAACAAAAGCCTTAAAGTGAGGCGAATTAAGTACAAAATGGCAACTTGGTTACAAATTATGAAAACCAAAACAGAAGTTGCCAAACAAAACGAAAGAAAGAAAAAGAAAAGAGCTGTCCTTAGTCTATTTCTTTTTTATTACTATTTTTCCTAGGGGAGGGGCCTTGGTTTGCTGAGCTGCAGCCTCCGAGGATCCTTGGTCTACTCCCTTGGAGTCACCTTTGGCTAGAATTGGGAGGCTTGCCAAAACAATTTCCATTATGGTATCCTCTTTATCTTTGGAGGGGTCCTGGGGAGCAGCCAGGGTCACGATGGCATTAAGGGCAACCTTCTTGGTCATCTCAGCTCCTTTTTCATCTGCCTTAGGCTGCTCAGCCATTGTTGGAGGACTGCCAGGAGGGGGTGGGACCTTGCTAGGGCTGTATTTTTCAACATCTGCCACTTCGGGTGGGGCATCTGTCTTGGAGTTGCTTAAGGAGGAGGCACGGATGGCTAGGGGTTAGTAAACATTTTTTGCCTTCCTAAGTATAGAAGAAGCCTCAACCCTAACTTGGTTGAGGGCTTCATCCCATACTTGGGCACAGTAAATCCTACACACCCTTAGGAACTCAGCCTTAAAGGCTTCCTCGGTCTCGAGCACTCCAATATCATATCCTTCTTGTTGTGCCTCCTCCTTAGCCTTCTTGGCTTGATCTTTGGCCCTTTCAACCTCCTCCAATTTTTTCTTTAGGGTGGCTATCTGCTCCTTTAAGGCGGCCAATTGATCCTCGACGTCACGGAGAAGTAACCGCTGGCTTTCGGCCTGCTTCTCAACGTTATTTAAGGCGGCCACGAAAAATTTTCTTTCTTTTTCCTCCTCAGCCAACTTAGCCTTCAGGTCCTTGTTGCTTTTCTCAGCCACGTGGAAGGCATCCACGGCTGCTATTCTCCTCTCTTCTTCCTCTTTCATTTTTCGGTGGGAGGAGTTGACCATCTCCTCGGCCCTAAAAGTGGCTTGGATGGCTTGAAAATGAAGAAGAGTTAAAATAAAAAAATTAAAATAAAATAAAATAAAAAAACAAAAAAAAACTTAAGTTAAAACAATTACCATGGCCAAGTCCCTCTTCAGTCCGAGGAAGACTTCATACTGCCTCATTAACCTGAGGTCAGCCATGTCCTTAGGTAGTAGCAGGGACTGCTCCACCGCATCTGCCACGTACCCAGCTGTACCCCGTTGGAAGTCTTGGATGGAAGCATCCTCAAGGAGAGGAGCTCCATCCACCTCCATTCGTGGGGCCTAGATAGGGGCTGTAGCTTAGTGGTCAACCTTTTTATCTCCCTCGATGGCTGACCTCGTCTGCATTGTACGGGGTTGCTTGGCCGCCCTTTGGTGCTCAATCTCTCGGGGGGGCTGATTCTTCCCACCTTCCATCACCTTTTTTCCTTTATCCTCCTTCCTTTTTTGGTTGGCTGGATCAGCTCGGAGGGTTTAGGTAGGTGAAGGAGTTGGGTGGGTGGAGGAGTGGGGAGCCTGGTTTGAAAAGTCTTATTAGGTGCATCCTTACTCGGTTGAGACTCTAGTAAATCCAGAAGAGTTGACTTTTGCTTCTTTTGAATCCCCATCTCGTTCAGTAAAAAAGCAGCTTCTTCGAAACGGTTGGATTGAGGGGGGGATGACTGGCCGAGGACACCAGTTGATATCACAGGAGACGGGGGTTTGTTAAATACCTCGTAGAGATTCTCTAAGTCTGACTCTGAGACATCCACAATCTCCTTTTCTTTTTCTTCTTCTCCCTCACCTTCTTTTTTATTGGTAGGTTGAGAGGAAGTAGATGCACCAATTGTGTGTTGGAATGGAAAAACTACTCTAGGAATGCCCTTCGGGATCGATTGAGTGACAAGATTGCTTTCCTGGATGGGTTGAGTGGAGAGGGTGCCTTCTGGAACAAAAGCACCTTCAGGGAGTACAGAACCGAGGACAGCTACACTTATGCACTGTAGACGGGGGTCTTTGCCTCTGATCACGCACTTTGGTGCCTGAAAGGCGGACGAGATTGGCTTATACCCTAAGATTAGGTGAGCATCTCACAATTGGCCGTCGTTGTGTATGAAGACCTCAGCTCAGAGTATTTTATCCAAACTCTCCCTGTTGACTAGGCCAAGGTTTCGTTTAGCAGTGTGTCTATCTGCAAAATCATCAAGAACACAAATTTTTTTTTTTTTAATCAGATGTGAAAGTGGAGCAAACCAAAAGAAAAGAAAGAATTTATAAATGAACGCCCTAGACCTAAAACCCCACTTGGCTGCCCCTCTCTTGTCGGGTAGGGAAGGCCATCGTGCCATTCCCCTGGCGCGATCAGAAAATCCTTATTTAGGCCTTTGTTGGAGTGAAGGCATTGAATGAGTCTAACTTCAGGATACCTAGACTTTAGGTAGTACCCTTACCCCTTCAAATGGTGGAGGTTGTAAACCCAATTAACATCATGATGGGTAAGCCCTAAACCCATCTTTTCATTGATGGTGTCTACACACCCTAAGATCCTGAACACGTTTGAGGCGCATTGGATGGGAGCTAACTTGTGAGCCCTAAGATAATCGCTAGTCACGGTGCCCATGAGAATCCTCATCCCACCCTCTACGAAGGCAATCATTAGGATCGCCACTTCTCCCTCCTGCCTTTTTTCATGCCACTCTCCCTCTTTATAATACCTAATACCTACACCAGGAGGGATCTTATACAGAGCTCTAAAGCTCACTAGTCCCTCCTCCGAGTTTACCAAACTTTTGAATCTACCCATTCTTAAGGAAGAATCAGACACGCTAAGAAGATGAATGAAAGGGAAGAAGAGCCGAGGAGGAAAGGACACCGTGAAAAGAAAGATATGTGAAAAATAAAGTGAAAAAGATTTATGAACACTTACAGGAGAAAGAAAAATGTCCCCGGACGAGCTTTTGGTATTTGTAGGAGCACGAGTGAAATGGGAAGATTGGTAGATTTAGTGTATGTGTGTTAAAGATAAGTGAATGCTAAAAGTAAAAAGAAGGTTTGATTTGAGCGGCATTTATACTAAGGAAAGAGCGGAGAGTGGGAAAATTCCTGCTCAATTCCCAGCAAAGCCCCCAACCGTTGGATTCGCATCACGCCGTAGAACGTGGGGGACAGAAAGCTGTAAGAATTTAATGAGGACGCGTCTTGAATCCCGCAGCGCCAGGAGTGTGTCTTGGGCAGTTAAAGAGGTGTCTTCATAAGTAGAGGAAGGACAAAATGAGCATGGAGCTAATATAGAGACATCGAAATCCTCCTTTCTTCCTAAGGAGCTAGAAAGAAGAATCTCGAGGGGCTATTGGGCCCAGGAGTTCATTATCTACCTGTATATTGGGCCTGTGGCCCAAGCTGAAGACAAAGATTTGTCCAAGGAGGAGTTGTCTTCGTCAAAAGAGACTGTGTTGATGAATAAAAAGATTAGTTTTGGTCATAATGGCTCAAGAGAGTGGGCCGAGGATGAATAAGTCCTCGGCTAGACAAAGCCAAGGTCCTAAGAGATGGTCTGTTAACAAGGGTAATGATCTCGGAAATTCAGTTGGAGCGGATAAGCATTACAGAGACATCAAATAAGGAGGATTCCTAAAATATCTTAGGAGAAAGCTATTGCCTCCACATTAAATGCACTGCAGTTAACTCTTTGGCTGCATTAATGTGGAGGTGATACCTAAATAGTGGATTTCAGCCTTATAACTACTACATAAAGACTTATGAGGAGTGTTGATGGGACAAGTATCCACACCGACCGTCTGGCATGCATGTGGAAGGTGGAGATGAAAAGGAAAGACAGTATAAAAGAAGAAAGGGTGAGTGAGAGAGGGGATCGAAAGAGAGAGGGAAAATTACTATAGCATTTAGAACTGACTTTGTAATCAAACTTGAAAAAAATACATAAGAACAGACCTCCTCGGACTTTGCCAAGAACAATTTTCTTCATTATAAACCTGCCCAGTTACATCTTCTTCTCCTTTAAACCTATTTTCTAGTTAGTTTAATTCATTAGAGCCCAGTTTTCCAACCCATTTCTCTACAAATTCATTGTTTTGGGCTTTTTGGGCCTAAGTCCATCCATAGCTTGGGCTAGGATCACAAATCAAGTCCATACAAAAAGTATTACAAATTGTATTACATAATTTTGTTATTTGAATTATGATAAGTAGATTAAATTATCAACATTGCTTATGATTGAAACTCTATTTACAAAATTAAAAAAATATATTAAATACTACTTCGATTAAAACTCAATTATAAAAAATTTCAAGAAATGTATAAGGATTTTTATTCAACAATAACAAAGTCTTAGTCCCAAATATTTGCAATCGGCTTTGAATCATCAACAAATTAGTTATGGTCGGCAATATGTATTATTGTTTCTCATAATATTTTATTGTAAAAGGAGTTTTATTATTTATTCTAAGTTATTTTATAATTCAAATAATTTTTATTTATTTTTATAAAATCTGGTCTTACACAGTGTGCATTCATAATGAAACTTAAAGTAAATATTTATTTTAAAAGAATTTATTATCTATTTTATTGTTCAATCTTAATTATATTATTGAAAAAATTTCTTTAATTTATATAGGATTTTGGATAATTAAGCGGTGCACAGAGCACTTATAGGATTAGTTTTATTTGAAAAGTCAAATATATAATGGACAAAGTTTAGCTACAAAATTGGTTGTAACTTAAGGCTACAACCTTACTCAATATATATATATATATATATTTTTTTTTTTTTATTGGATGTGAGTTTTGACAAATTTACCATTAAATTACATCTTCTTCTTATACTCTTTGTGCTTGTAAAATTTCTAGAAAATTAAAAATAATAGCCATGTCATCAAAAAATTGTTTAAATTGCAAGTTTTTGTAGTTTAAAATTATGCATAAAATATAAGCTTATAAATTATATAATAAATAATGTCCAATTGACACAAATTTGACAAGTTTATTAAGAGTGTAAAGAACATGCAATTCAACAGTTAGATTTTCAAAATATCTAGTAATGTTTATTTTATTAAGTAAGGTTGTAACCTTAAATTACAATTAATTTTGTAGCTAAACTTTGTCTATATATAATTCTCTTATCTTAAATTATCTCTAGAGATCTTATTAAAAAAAAAAAAAAAATCTCTTGAGAGAAAAAGTTTCATAAGACATAAGTTTAGATATACAATATATTTCACAAAGTTTTTCACAGTTGTTGAAGTAGTATGTTATGATTATGGTATAATAAAAAAATATTAGCCGTGGTCTCATATGAAAATGATGTTATACTAATCTTAATTTACCGTTTTATATGTTTGTGAAATAATTTATGAAATTATGGTGTTTTTAAAATTGTTTTAAAAAGTTTGAATTGGGCTTATTTCTTATGGATTTCCCGAAACAGGTATATATATATTTTTTGGATAGTTGAAAATATATAATTTTTACTTTTTAGGGCCGAGGAGAACAAAGATAAAATTTAAGATAATAAAACAGAATTGACAATGATAAAAAGATTTTATTAGCAAATGCTGGAATTTTCCCGGACGAAACATTGACAAAGACAGGTTAAAAAGGCATCCGAATTTGACCACTCTTCTTGATTATGTATTTTAGGACCTATTTAGCAAGCTTATTAAGTTTAAACATTAAAAAAAAAGAAAAGAAAAAAAAGAAAAAGAAAAGAAAAGAAAGAAGCAAAAAAGAAGAAGCAAGGCTAGACAAGCACGGGGATCTCAATTTCAATAGTACTTTGCACATAAATTCATGGGAAGAAAGTTTTGACTCCACTCCACATCTTGAATTGATTTCATTGTTGAGAGACAGTATCTACTACTCCTAGGGTAGTGGAAACAAATGCTTTCAGTCCCACCTGATAAAAATGACATCATTAATATTCTATCTTTTTTTGAGAAACAATATTCTATCTTATTATTTAGCTACAAGTAAAAAAAATAAAAATACTACCCCTGTCCTATCTATGTTAAAAATTACAAAACAAAAAACCAAGTACTGAACAGAAATGTCTTACAATTTACAAGTCCAGAAGAAGTCCCACTTGTGTTGTGCCTTTGCTCTGTTCGGTCAGAAGAGGGGAAAAACGACAACAACCCCAACAAACTTTTCTCATTGATCTCACAACTCACTCACAAGTAAGTCCCATAAATCTCTTTGAACTTGAAGATATCAATCCTTTTGTGTTTTGTGTTTTTTTTTTTCATATTTTTCTCATGTTTGCTTTCTTCAGAGATCTGAGTTCTCAAAGATCTCTTTGACCCATATAATGCCAGCCAGCTACGGATAAACTTCTTAAAAAAAATTTGAGATTTTTAGTGACCCTTTTGCCATTTTTGGTCTTTGGAGTTTGGATATTGTTTGTTGGAATAGGAATTACTAAGATGGATGGAGATAATAGTTTGAATATGCGTAATTGGGGTTACTATGAACCACCAACACCATCTCTTAAAGGCCATCTTGGTCTTCAGCTCATGTCCTCAATGCCCCAAGAACAACAACTCATCAGGGGACGCAATGCTATGCTCATTGCCACGGGAAATAATGGAACATTGCACCATAGGGATATTGGGGTTTCACATTCTACATTCCCCATGGACTACATGAGGGATGCTTGGATTAGTCAAAGAGAGAAATTTATTAACGTGTTACCTACACCAAACCCTGGATATTCAGTTTTGCCCGAGACATCCTCCTCTCATCATATGCAGATGGTTCAACAACCACCTGATATGTCCAAGGATGAAAGGATGATTAGTGTAGAAGAGACGGGTGTTGCGAACGAAAATGGACCTATTAAGAAAAGGCAGGCAGCGAAAGCCCCAAAAACCCCAAAAGAGAAGAAGGCTAAGAGAGCCCTGCGTGCACCTAAGGCTGAGAGTAGTCCCTCTGCTCCACGAGCAAGGTCTACCACTAGGAAAACCACTGAGATTGTTATAAGTGGGTTTGATATATCCGGGATTCCAATTCCAGTTTGTTCATGTACGGGGACACCTCAGCATTGTTATCGATGGGGCTCTGGTGGGTGGCAATCTGCATGTTGTACCACTGGTATGTCAATGTATCCCTTGCCAATGAGTACCAAACGGCGTGGAGCAAGGATTGCTGGTAGAAAAATGAGTATAGGAGCTTTCAAGAAGGTATTAGAGAAACTTGCGGCAGAAGGTTACAACTTCTCTAATCCGATCGATTTGAGGACCCACTGGGCTAAACATGGTACGAACAAGTTTGTGACCATCAGGTAGATGTATTCACTGGATCTTCATATGTTGCATTCAGCACGTTTCTCTTGTTTATATGTATGCAACCTGTAGCAGAGAGCCTTTTGAGTTAGTTCCTGATATGTTATTCTATTGTCCATTCCTCTTGACATTTACATCTTACAGGAAAGGGATGTAATGAGAAATGTATTGAATTCCTGCAGTAAAAGCTTTTTTTCTGACCTAAAAATTTGATGTTCAAAATGAATTTTTTTCCTATTATCATTTATTGCTGACTAATTTTCATAGAGACATGTCTCTATTGCTTCACATTTTTACGTTTTAGTCATTTGCTTTAGATAATGTTTTATATTTAATAAGTTTCAATGTTTCTGTTTAGTAATCAATCTATTTAATGGGTGACACAAATGTTTATTTAGAAGCTAACAACATACACCCAATCATCTATTGTATAATTTTTTTTTTCAATTATAATCGCCAAAGTTAATAGTTTGTATGTTTATTGAGTTTGATGACATGAGAGAACTTCCCGATCCATGACATTTTCAGTCTTTCACCAAAGCAAACCAAACATAGGGCTAAGGGATTTTGTTCTTATTTTAACAAAATTTGTGGTATACTTCCTGTATATGAGCTGTAGTATTTAATATTTTGAATTCATGGTGGATTAAGTAAGGAAATGAGCTGCCAATAGTGCTAGTACCTAAACAATATTCCAATTATTTGAAAACTTCCCCTAAGATGACCTAGGTGACAGGTGTTTTTCTAAAGATTATAATTTAAATTTTTATTCTATAGATTTAAACTCCCTGTTACTCATTAAAACTGATATACTGTTCACAAGCTGGTGGAAGACAGCAAGGCAGCACTTATGCAAATAAGTTGGAGCCTAGCTACTATTAGTTGCTATCCCAGCATCATCATGCCATACATTGAGTAGAGAAGAAGATTTCAAGTTTGAGCCTTATATTGTTTATTAAGCATCAATTTTAGACATTGCAACAAACCTTAAGCTGAGTAAGTTTTTTTGGAAATCAATAAGGCTAGAACAACTTGTTAGCTCTCTAGTTGAATTTATTGTAATCAAGTTCTGTGTCTGAGGAAAGGTAAAATCTACTAGGGTTTTTCTCACATACAAGTATTTTGTAATTTTTGCCCAAGGGTAATTTGGTCTTTTTGATGTTTCCAATCTAGCAGCTTGTAGTTGGTTTTGGATTTTCTTTCTTTTGCTTTTGTATTAGGTTGGGCATTTATGGGTCTTTTGGATTTACTTTAAAGTTCATTATAATGATTGGGATTGACTTGGTTTCTAAGTTTGGTTGGTAGCATCCTTTATGCTGAAATATTTGAGAAGGGGGGGGGGGGGAATGAACCGTTTTCTCTTTGTGGTGCATTTATGTGAGGTTTGATGCTATTAATTTGGATGTGTTGCAGCTATATTAGATGTATCTGATCTTGGATGTAATGCTCAAGAACCTTAGGTGTAATGGCTGTGTTTATATTGTCTTCTTGTTCTTTTGCTTACTTTCTATCTGCTGCATTTTAAGTTCTAGCCAGTGTACTAGTCTCTAAATAAAACCATATTCCTATCTTTTTCTCACTTATCATAGCATCTTAGCTTGTTCTATAAAATAGCATCACAATCCATATTTGTCATGTTTTGGTGCTGAACCTAGAGATTCTCTATCCTGTTTTGGTCTCAAACGTGCTGTCCTGTGTCAAGTAAATTTCAGATCTGTCCTATAGCAGTTATAGCTCTCTTTGTGATGCATCTAAAAAAATAAAAGAAGAAGAAGAATATACTGAGGTCTATATATTCCTTGAAAGTTGAAACTATATATATGTGTTGTCTATGTGTATAAGAATATTCCTATATGCCTACATGTCTGGTCCTGTTGTCTCAACACTTGTTCTTTTTGCCTTATCCTAACAATGCCTTTAGCTTCAAAAATCATGTTCCTCTTCCTTGTGTGTTCATTGGACTGTTTAAAAAAGAAGAAGAAGAAGAATATACCCAGGTCTATATATTCCTTTAAACTATATGTATGTGTTGTCTATGTTTAAGTATATTCCTATATGGCTACATGTCTGGTCCTGCTGGCTCAAAGCTTGTTCTTTTTTCCTTATTTTAAGGGCAAATTACAACTTACCTTCTTGTGGTTTGGCCGAAATTTAAGTTGCCTACTTATGGTTTAAAATTTGACACTTTACCCACCTGAAGTTTGATTGAAATTTAAATTGCTTGCCTATGATTTGAAATCCCATGATGCAAGTATTCCGTTGGATTATTTTTGATCTTATTTGATATTATATTTTTATGTTTTTTGTGTTTTGGGGGGAAAGAGATAGAAAAATGGAGCAAAATTATATATTTAGCCATGTTTTCAACAAAGGTGGGTTAAGGAAATCTAATTGAGCTAATCTTAGGTGGGTAAGTTGTAATTTGCCCTTATTTTAATAATGCCTTTAGCTTAGAAAATCATGTTCCTCTTCCTTGTGTCTTCCTTTTCTCCTAGCTCATCCAATACCCTTTTATTATCTCCTTTTTCTTTCTAATTATACACTGTCTTTCTTATCCATGCACATTTAAGATTGAATGCAACCTGTGTTTCTGGTTCTAACACATTAAGAAGTACAATGAATTCTTCACTTTTAGACATCCGAAGGTATATGGGCAAGCATAAAGTACTTTTATAACTTAAAAAATTCATTATTGTTCTTTATGCTTTGCCCCAAAAAAGAAGTTATTTACTCCTTGAATTTGAGATTTGCATGGACAGAAAGATGGATGAAGGCACATTCTTATTTGTAATAGTTGCATATACACACACACACACACACACACACACAAAATAAAAAGTTGATAACAATGAATTTGGATGAAGGATAGGAGAAAAGAGTAGAAAGAAGAGGATGGGGTGGTTTTTGGTTGTTTTTAAATGAAGGGGTGAACAGGTTTGAGGGCTTTTGGAGGGATAAGATACTGCTCCAAACCCCTCATTTTTAACTCCCCCAAACTGAGGGCTTTTGCCCTTATGATGTAAAAATATATATATATATATATATATATATATATTTAAATGAGTGTTTATGGAGAGAGAGAGAGAGTGTTTATGACCGCAAACTCTCTGGTTGAGTCTCTCTCTCTCTCTCTCTCTCTCTCTCTCTCTCTCTCTCTACATAAACACTCATTTTAAATTTAGATGTGTATATTTGTTGTTCTGTGAACCTTGAAATTTACACTTCAAAGTGGTTGCTGTTTTTTATTTATTTATTTATTTATTTTTCTTTTAAGGAATAAGTTTGGTAATGGTTTGAGTTGAATGGCTGGGTTCATTTTTGGTGTTCCTGCAGATTGAGAATGGGTCTCTAATTTGAAAGTTTATGTGTTGGGCATTGACACAATGACATAAGCTTTTATGTGAATGTCAAAATTGAAACCCAAAAAAAAAAAAAATGTTATTTCAATGAAACCCAAGTACCCATTTTTTTACTTGATTCAAAGATGGCCTTTTCGGAACCTTGATTCACTTGTGAAGCAATAAAAATGATAAACATTATGATGTTTGACAGTTCTTCATAGTTCAGTATGGAAATTCAGTGAAAACTGTATATATTAGTGGAGCGTTTCTTCTTTATATTATTGGTCTGTCTGTTTCATATCTTATCATTTCCTCTCATTCCCATTTTAAATTTTAAAACATTCAAACATAAGAGAGGACAAATATTTATCTCCCTCTACTTAATTTCTAGAACATTCAAATGAGGGGAATGGACTCCTCTCATTTTCCCTCATACCCTCTACTCTCCTCTCCCTTCAAACTTTCAAACACTCTGTAAGGTAAATTGTTATGAAAGATGAATGACTATTTTCCAGCTAAGATTCCTATTATATATTTCAAGACTGTTGGTGCCACTGCCAGCATAGTTCCTATGCTGTCAAGATTCGATATATGGACTAAAATTTATTATATGTCCATACTTTCCTGAGAAAATTGTTGCATCATGAGACACTGTAGATTGCAACAAAATAACTTTGCATTGTATATGTTTAGATCCAACTTACCTCTGCATTGTGTAATTGAGAACTTCTTGCATTGTGACCCAATGGTCTGGAGCTGCGCTCTCCTTGGAGGTGTCCCTAGAGTCCAGCTAGAACCTCAAAGTTGGGGCGGGATTCTATCTTATGGGTTAGGCTTAGGTAATTGCAAGATTTAACATGTTGGAAATCCGTGTAAATAATTTAGATATAAGTTTTGCCTGTTTTTCCCATATTTTTGTTTAACAAGCGTGAAATGCCTCTTTTTTTTGGATTGGTCTGAATCATAATTGAAGCTTCTTGCTTTTATCTTAGGATTGGCACTGTAATGGGCATGTTAGCCATAACTACTTTTAAAGCTGATGTTCTATAAAAAAAAAAAAAAAAAATCAAGTGTTATAACAAGTGGAGCAGAGGGATTGAAACCCTTGTTCTCCTTATATAGGAGTCTGGGCATTGCGATTGAGCAACAAGCTCCTGGCAGTGTGCTATAAGACTAATGCAGTTTGGCAGCTTGCTGTTACAGTTAACAACAGTATCCAGGTTAAGCTCAGTTAGTTTTTAGCTTGAACTTGTTAAAGTAGTGTAATTGTTTTTTGAGTTGTACGGTTGAGAACTTTCCAAAGTGTATGATGTTTATGGCTTATATTCCCAAGTATAAAGGGCTGTTTTTACTGCCGGTAAAACAGTAGAAAATCTGATCTGCTGAGACAACTCCTTCCCTTCACATGCACTATTATTGATGCAAACAATTTCAGATTTGTTTTCTTTTATTCGCCATGAATTGTTCCCGAGTTCTTTTTCTTGTTTTGAAGCTGAAACTACACCCCACAACATGTAGTAGGATCAGGTCATTATAGTTTGCTGGTCTAGCTGCATAAAAAGTTTATGGCAGAGGAGTTGTCTTTCTCCTTTTAAAGGCGATGTACCATTCACCTGGGGTTTATTTTTTCAAAATTATTTATCAAAGATGGGTACAAAGGTTCTTGCTGAAAATTTGGCTTTGGCTTTCTATACTTTTGACTTGTTGACTGATTAGCATCTCCAAGTGAAGTGATATCTTTTCCCTTTCCTATGCTGTTGATCTGGTCAAATTGATCAGGATTAAAAATCTTACATATATGACCTAAGGGTCCCAACATCAAAATGTCAAAATTGAAGAGAGTTGGCAAACTTCAGTTTACTAGTCTTTGACTGTGTAAAATGTTTTTTATTTTTTTATTTTTTAAATGTATGATTACTTGTATTTTGTATTCCATATGCTCAATGCATTTCTATAATCCTGAAGTGGCCACAATGTGGATGTCCTGTCCATTAGCCACCATATTGTGAGGTGTTATTTTATTGTTGTTTGAAGATTTGAAAACCTGAGAGCATAATTTTTTGTTTTTTTGTTTTTGTTTTTGTTTTTGTTTTGGCGTTATAGTGGATTTGCTTTAGATGCATTGTTGTGGAATTGATTCATGCATGAGGTTTTGAATAAAGGGCTATTTAGGGTATCAATCATAGACATAATTGGTCAGTACGTAAGATTTGCAGGCAAACAGTCCGGGCGCTTGTTATTCCATTTTTTGTATGGTTTGAAATCTATGATTTTTATGACATGAAGAACACATTTATTAGCTTGTGTGTTGTTAGTTCATGAGCCAGATAATCTTTACCAGCTCCAATTGATGCCTTATTGTCTAATGTCTTTGTTTACAAGAGTTAAATTGTGTTTTTTCCCCCCTGTGAGGATACACATTTGGATTCTTGATTTGTTTAGTAGGAGCGAATTTACTTTTTGTTAAAGATCGGTTTTGATTATGGGATCCTATTCCCAACTTAGCTTTTGCTTAGTTATTAATTACAACTTAGACTAAACCCCGTATTTTCGGAAAATACAGCAATACAAAGAAAGAGCAAAGTGGCAGCAGTGTAGTGTTGGCCTAAGCTATGCCAATGCTTTTAAGTCAATCTTATTTACCACTAAATTATCGGTATGTATTTTCTAACTTCACTTTACTCATGCCTGTTATTGACGAATGATCCGCCTATTGCTATTATATATAATTAGTCGCAGACTTGCACGGGAAAATTTGATATGATTATTTTTATTGGATAATTATTGAATTAATATATTAGATTGTATATTTTTAAAAATTCAATGTGTTATTTGAAATTATGTTTTAAATTAGAAGTTTTTTGTAGTGTAACAAAGTATATTTTGTAGTCAAAGTATTATATATAGTGAGATATGTATGAAAACACAATGCAATAAATTATTTTTTTTAATTGATAGTGTGAGAATTATTAGACCAATTTGTAATTATGTATACCTTATTTATTACTATACAGATGTATGCGATTTAACTCTTATAGGTAAATTTTTCTCCAAAACATAGATCCACATCTCTTTCTTCCTTACAATTGAAACTAAGTGAAAAAGTAAATAAAGAAAACTATGCAATAGATCATTATCAATAAATCATATATCATAAAGTAGAAAAATAAAATAAATAAAATGCAAAAAGAAAAAATTTCAAGTATCTATATATAAAAACGTTAATTGTATAATGATGTTCTAGAGTAAATTATATTTTTTCATATTCTCTTTTTAGTGTTTTTAGTAAGGATGATTAACTAAGCAAAGTAAAAGCTTACCAAGAAAATTCAAATTAACTAAAAATTTGATAGTGAAGATGCTAATTATTTGTAATAAAGTGATCAAAATAAAAATAACAAATAGATTTGAGAAAAACACATAAGATTTCTAAAAGAAATTTTACCAAACACATGGGATGCAACAACACAAAATTACTACACCGAATATTTTTTGACTTTTTTGATACTCTACAAATAAAATAACTTTATTCATTTTTTGTCATAGCATAGGCTACAGAGCGATTACAATGTTTATTATAATCTCTCTCCCCCCCCCCCCCCCCCTCCTAAGATGTTATTTTATAAGCAGTTTGATTGAAATCAAAATATACTTTTTATTTAAGTCTAATTAGGGGATTCTCCACAACATCACCAACATGAGTCTTGTAATGGCGAACTGATATCTTTTCATTGCTTGTAACAACTACAACCTCGTCTCTGCAAGTTAAAAGCTCATTTGCCACAACCATATGCATCTTGTACTTTTTAAGAGCCATATCAACCTTCTCCAAAAGTATTTGTATATCTGTCTCTAGCTGTTTAGTCAGGTAGAGGAGAAATTTCAGTCCCATTTCATTATAAAATAACAAAAAGTCAAGGAACTTATAGCAAAAGGCTTTCTATTCAAAATTCCAATAGAAGGGAGACTAATAGGCCCTTCACTTTCTTCAAGACACAGGGGATTATGAAAGAGCATACATCATTTGCCTACTCTTTTCTTTTTCTCAAATTCACATTACCAAAGAAGTATGTGAAGCTAAAAACATTGTGAATACATCTTTGTTCAGTGGAAGTCCATTGGTAGGCATATTCACATTCATAGCCATGTTTATTTTGTTTTGATATAAACTCAAATTTCTATTTTTAAAAAAAAAAATTACATATTAACCCAAACTAGAATTGAACCAAAGCTATAAGAGTGATTTGTGATGGGAAATTTAAAAAATACAACACAAAAAAATTAAATAAAAAAACCAATTAGAGTTATAAGAAAGAACAAAAATCAAGCAAGAGAGAGTGAGAGAATATTCACAGTTTTTGTGTGGAAAAAATATGGATTGAATGGAATAAATGATATCAAATTTATACGAAATAAGATGGGAGAGAAGAAGAGTCAAAATATAAGAAAGAAGAAATGATGACGGAAGTTTAATGGTAAAGTAAAGAGTAGTAGGGAGATAAAGAGGCAAAGAGGGAGAGGAAGGTTGGAGGAAGAGAAGAAGAGTTTTTTTTTTTTTTTTTTTTTTTTTTTTTTTTTTTAATTATTTGGAGAATAAGAAGATGAATAGTTTAAATATTCAATTTTAACAATTACTTGAAATTAAAAAGAAGAAAATGAAAAGTTGAAATCAATATGGGTAGTTGAATATAGTCAAACATTTGCATCAAATGAATAGTAACATTTGTAATGATTAGTCAAACATGTGCATATATCCACTAAAATTGTAATTAATTATTCAATTTTAACAATTACTTAAAATTAGAAAGAATAAAATGAAAAGTTGAAATCAATTTAGGTAGCTGAATAGTGAAATATTTGCATTTAAAACAAATGAAATGAATAGACACATGTTGAATAGTAATGGAGTGCATTAACAGGTTTTTCCACGAACTATATTTAATTATTTTATATAAAATAAAATAGAAAAATCATAAAGAATTTTTTTTTTTTAAAGTATGACGTGGCTGATGAGGTGGCTCAATAAGAGTTTAGCAACATTAAATTCTACGTCTCAACTTATATATATATATATATATATAGATGTTGAGTTATTGTGATTTCTCCGATATTATAGGCCTAACCTAGTGTTATTAGTTAGATTGGCTCTGGTTCTGGAGATTATGGGCGTTACTTGTTCTTGTAACTTAAGCGATATGTATTGGTTCTTGAGTTACCGCTTATTTCCTTGACTAGAACCCGAACCCAAACCCATACCCATCAATTTCACTAGCAACCATCTCCACTTTCAATTAGCAATCCATCACATAACATAACTATCAACACAAAACCTAGCAAAATCTACATGTAGATAGTGTATTTTGTCCGCCTCAATTTGTGTGCTAAACCCCGAAAATCTCACAAATATTAAATTTTCTCCAAAGGACTATAGAAACATCTAGATTGACGTGGCGCAACCCATTTAGGCATCGAAGCACTTAAAGTGCCTTTTTAGGTCAAATTGACCAAAATGCCCTTGGGTTGACCAAATGTAAAAACTAGTCAAAATCATCCCAAAACAACATTTTTCATGTTTCTACATCAAACCTGAGCTAGTCGGTGATTTTCATCAACTTTGACCAAGTTTGACCCGATGTTGACTCTTGAGGGCCTCGAAAAATATAATTTTGATCTGACCGTCAGAACAGGTTGAGACTAGTTTCATCGAAAAGATTATTGAATTTTCTTTCCAACGACTATTCATGGGTTGAAATTGGAGTCAAAACGATCGAGATATCTTGAAAACAGTGCAAGGCACATTAGCTCGCTTCTTGAGGCCATAACTTTTGATCCAACCGTTGAATTTCAAAGTTCTTTAGCTTTCCAGAAACTACACACCTAGACCTTTCCAGGGACACCATGATTAACTCACTCTAAGCCTGGGAAGTACTTCATCAAGCCATTCCAAGTAGGCGGCCACTAAATGGCCGCTAGAGCTGAAAAGTCAATTTTCCGTTATAAATACCCCCCTCAGATAACAAAAAAACGAAATTGGGCATTTTTGGAGCTTGGTGTTGGGCAGATTCTCTCTCTTTTCCTCTCTAAATTCTCTCCCAAACACATACCTTTGATTTCTCTCTTCTCTCAACAATCAAGAGGTAGTGTTCTTGCACTCTTTTTCCTCTCCTTGGTCTTAGGACTTTGGATTTGAGGTTTAAAGGGTGTAGATGTAGCTCTTTAGCTACAATCTACACCCTTTGCTTTATCTTTGTTCATAATATGCTTTATTGCTTTTCCAAGCATGTCTTTGCTTTATCTTGCTTCCTAACATGTCTCCTTGCTTTTTGCCATGTTTTAATGCTTTGATGATATTGGCCTAGCCTTCTTAGGTTAGGATATGCCTAAATATTGAGTTTGTGCTTAGATCCATGTGCCTAGGTGCGTTTTTAGCATGCTTGTGCTTAGATCCATGTGTTTATGTGCTCTGTGCCATGTTTGTGTTTAGATCTACTTGTTTATGTGCTCCTTGCTTTGTTTTTGCTCAGACCTACATCTTTGTGTGCTTTGTGCCATGTTCATGAGTCTAGATATACATGTTGATTGCTATGCCATGTGCTTCTAAAGCCTTTCCATCTCTTGTTATCTCATTTTTCTTGTGTTTTGGCCCATTTGGTAGGGTGTAGATATAGATCTTATGGTCTAGGCCTACATCCATACACTAGGCTTATATAAAAGGGTTTGGATTATTTCCTTAATGCATGTCTATGTTTGCTTGCTTGCGTCTATGCTTTATATCCATGTTTGCCTGTCTAGATCTAGGCTTTGCCATACTTTATGGCCTCCATGGGTTTGCATTTGTTGGTCTTTGCGGCCACTTGCTTGTGTGGTTGCATTCGTCCCTCTTGTGGATAGTTTGGATTCGACCACTTGTGGGATACACTTCCGTGGCGTTGGTTTGCTTGACGCATACCCTTTCTCCACTTCGTGCGATGTTGATATGCTTGTCTTGCTTGCTTTGTTCCGTTTGTTTGGCTTTCTTTGCTTTTTCGCATCTTTTACACGCTTGCCTACATTTTCATGCATGAGTCTGTGTGTCATCCATACTCCAATCCAATGGAACTATGGACACTCGATCCAAACCTACATTTGTCTTTCTAGGACACCATCTTTTGTTTGATGACATGTTTGTTTGCCCCGGTTTGGCACCTTTTGATAGCTTAACTTTTAGCATGATTTCCTTCTATTTGTTTCTTTGCTTGTCTGCTAACTTGTTTCTTTTGTCATTGCATTTACACACATGGAGCATGGACACTTGGAGCAAGGGTGCAACCTCGTAAGCGCAAGAAAAAAGGGCAAGGATGCAAGCATGAAGATGCAAGCCCACAAAGGGCAGTGTTCAGTAGATTAAGGGGCCTAGCCCCTCCTAAGTGGTTTTCTCTTTCCCTCTCTCTCATAGCCTCTTCTCTAGAGCATGTATTAGGGTTTCCCCTCTCCTTGTACCCTTTACTTTTCTTGCTTTTTGCATGAGCTGCGTTCTCTAGGTATGGCAATGTCTGTTTTACATTTCCTATACCTTGCTAAGCCATGGAATGTTGGCAATGTCTGTATTACTTTCCCTGCTCTGTGTGATAGTATTGTGCATGATGTATGTATGTATGTATGTATATATATATATATATGTGCCTACATGTGTGTGGGTGATCGTGCACTTTGTATGATGGACTTTTGTGGATATATGAGTGACCCTCTCTGGCCATGAGTGCTCTGAACCTTGTGACATGAGTATGTGCTTAAGGCAATTGCTGTAGGTGCATATTCATGTCACACTGTGTGTGTAGTCACTACAATTTGACCATCTCGATCCATGTCACCAAGTGACATCGGTTTTCCTGTGTATGCGACATGTATCAATGTGCTTAATGCTTTGAGGGGCTCTAGCTCATCCTAGCACGAGCATGTTGGCACATGCCATATACACAAGCATGAAACCCTGTTGGTGCGCCATAGCGCACGAAATGCAAAACTCTACTGGATTTTTATTGTAAAATTGGGGCATCCCCATTGCCATATTCTCACATTGAAAGCTTGCTGAGAATAGCGTTTTGTGTGCTATGACGCACCTGAGGGGAAGCACTGTCGAATTTCCATCACGAAAATAAGGCGAAATGCTGTCGGATTTTTGCCATGGAAATTTGGCAACAATTCCAAACACACTTGGGAAGCATCAAGACCACACCCTTTCTGAATCCAAACATTAAAGCCCAATTCGCTTAAAGCCTTAAAAGCTAATGCTAATAGCTAGTTTTTAATTGCCAATGTCCTTAAATTATTATTTTACCAAAACAAAGGACTGTCTATGGACAGGCGCTGTGGAGTGCCTAACACCTTCCCCACACGTAACCAACTTCTGAACTTAAGAATGAAGATTTTTTACCCATCCACATTAGATTAAGGAAAAATGACATTTTTCTTAACCTAGGATTGGTAATAAAATCAAATAGAGTCAGGTGACCAATTACACCTTAGAAAAACCCAATGATTGGTGGAGACTTCACTTACCCTTAGTAATTTCCTTAAAATTGACTTATATTCTAGTCACACACCAGAGGTACGACATCCCTCCACCGAAGTGTGCGAGCGTCACCGCGGTGGGTGGTCGAGCAGCTGTGAGGTGTCGACAGACTAGTGACTTCACTGGGGACACTTAGAGAGTTTAGCCTTTAGAGCTTTTGATAAGATCCTAATCTTTGGACATTGGCTTTCAAAAACATTGAAATTGACATTAGCCTCCGGAGCTTTCCTTTTCGAAAGATGCTTTTACTATATCCTAGTAAACTAGTTTCAAAATGGAAAAAAAAAAAAAAAAAATTCCAAAAATGTTTTTCAAATGGTTTTCCAAAAAACCGGCTTTGAGGTATTTTCGTATGTGTGAAGCTTTACTGATTTCCTAAAGCAAGCTTTATAGCTTTCCTTCACATGTGCAAACCTAGGGTAGTAGATATAATTTCTGCTACACCTTTATCTGTGCATGTATCTGTTGTGCTTGGAAAGCCTTTCCCCTTTCATTTCAAAATGCATGACATCACCCCACAGTGAGTCCAATCCAAGCTCAGCATTGAAGGTGATTGCTGGATATGCAGTCTAGTTAGTCACTGGGTGTCGATTTGTAGGCACTTTTAGGCCCATGGGTGGACAGGAGTAGCTGAAAGCCCCCTTGATCTGCTCTATCCTACAACTTCTATGAAGGGAAGGATTAGATGATCAAAGTCCCCCCTAAGAATAGGACCAAATTACCAGTTAAGCCGTGTCTCATATAGTTGGCATAGACTAAGTCAAAACCTGTGAGGACTAGAAAGAGCCAAATTTGAGTGAACATTCCGGCCTAGGGTAGGATATCCTTTATAGGATTTTTTCAAAATGAGTCAAGGGGAAAGTGTCAAGTTCCTGTTTGTAGGTTTGCCCTTTTGCTTGCTTTAAACAGTTATGCTCTACTTCAGGTTCTATCCATCCTGTTTACACAGCATCTATGATTAATCCCTAAGGAAAAGCAACCCCGTTTCCTACACATTAGATCATACCCAATTCTTAAGGGTCTCCAACCCTACGAGGGCATGCATGCATACACTAATGGCTCCATCATGTAAATGTGTACAGATAAAATTTATGGCAAATAGCTGGAACTCTATGCCAAGGAGGATGTTGCCAAGAGTTCAAGTTCTTCTCCGAGAAGGCAAGACCATCCA
The DNA here is from genome assembly GCF_001633185.2 of Quercus lobata. Lineage (NCBI taxonomy): Eukaryota > Viridiplantae > Streptophyta > Magnoliopsida > Fagales > Fagaceae > Quercus > Quercus lobata. Next base: position 33,597,200 of record NC_044913.1, read on the forward strand.
GAATGAAGCCTCTTCATTGTAAATTTGAATTTCCTTGTATTGTAAAAGGCCCACTGTTGGAGCCATTGTCTATAGCCCATGTTTTAGGGGCAATGTAAAAAGCCAAAATTTGTAAAAGCATTGCTTTCTTTGTAATCAAAAGAGAAGGGTCCATCCTGCAATTTCAAGCATGATATGAAAGTTCTAGTTACTTGCCAAGAGGATGCAAGCCCACAAAGGGCAATGTTCAGTAGATTAAGGGGCCTAGCCCCTCTAGAGCGATTTTCTCTTTCTCTCTCTCTAAGTCTCTTCTCTAGAGCATGTATTAAAGTCCCCCTCCATGTACCCTCTTTTATTTTCCTGCTCCTTGCTTAGGCTGCGTTCCTTGGGTATGGCAATGTCTGTTTTACATTTCCTATACCTTGTTGGGCCATACCTTTGGAACATTGGTAATGTCTGGTTTACTTTCCTGCTCTGTGTGATAGCATTGTGCATGATGTATGTATGTATGTATATATATATATATATATGCCTGTGCGTGTGTGGGTGATCGTGCACTTTGAATGATGGACTCTCGTGGCTACATGAGTGACCCTTTCTAGTTATTAGAGCACTTGACCTTGTAGAGTGGGTATGCGCTCAAGGCAATTGCCGTAGGTGCATATTCATGCTATATTGTGTGCACAGTCATCGTGGTGTGATTGTCTTGATCCATGTCACCAAGTGACATTGGTTTCCCCATGTATGCTTCATGCATCAACACGTTTGACACTTTGGAGG